>NC_060270.1:137860665-138068122 GCF_021613505.1 Equus quagga
GGGCCGGCCGCGCGCTCCCGCCTGGCGAACAAAGCCGCGGGGCCTCCGCAGCCACGCAACCGGCGGGGCCGCCGGGCTCACGGCGCACGGCGCGCACCGCGGCCCCGCTCCGCCGTCGCTAGGAGACGCCGGAAGTGGGGGAGGGGCGGCGGCGGCGGCGCGGGTGGGAATCTTTTTCGGGCGCCGGGGGCGGCGGGAGGAGCGCGCGTGCGCGCGCCCGGCCGGCCGTCGCCGCGGTGACCGTCCTCGCAGTCCGCCGGCTCGCGCCCCGCCCCCGCCCCTGCGCCCCCTCCCCTGCGGCGCGCGGGGGTGCTCCTCGCTCCTTCCGCGCCGCCGCCGCCGCCGCCGCCGCGCCTCCTCTCGCAGCCCGGGGCTTCCCTGGCGCCGCCGCTGCCTCTGCGGGCTGCCTGAGGAGGAGGAGGAGGATGTGAAGATGGCGGAGCTGCAGATGCTGCTGGAGGAGGAGATCCCGGGGGGCCGCCGGGCCCTCTTCGACAGCTACACGAATCTGGAGCGGGTGGCCGATTACTGCGAGAACAATTACATCCAGGTGCGACGCCGCCCGGCCGGCGCGCGGAGGCCGGGCTGGGGGGCGCGGGGCGAGGCCGCGGCGCGGCGAGGGTCCCCCGGGTGGGGGACATTGTGGGCTCCGAGCGTCCTGAGAAGCCCTGAGCCGGTCCGCGGGCGGCGCGCCGCGTCCCCGCCTCCTCGCCGCCGCCCCCGCCGCCCCCGCGCTCGGCCCCGGCTCCCGGCGGCGTGCGGGCTGGCGGCCTCGGGGTCGGCCTTCCTGCGGCCGGAGCCCTGCTCTCCGGGCGGCGGGCTGCGCGGACGGACGGCCCCCGGCCCCGGAGGGTGTGCGAGGGCTGCGTTGCTGCCAAGTACGGCGCCTCCGGTTCCTGCTCGTGTGAATACCTCCAGAGACCCGGTCTTTGCTTGTGTTTTAGGTTTTAACCCGGGATACAGTGGGAGAGCAGTTGTCTCCTGGTGGGAGTTATTGCCATTTTTTTTCCTATGGAGAATGAGAACCTGCATGATAATGAGCTGGGTCCCCCCCCCCCCCCCCCCCCCCCCATAGGTAATTTTCCTGTGGGGAGAAAGAATTGTCACTATTTTTCGGAGAGAATTAGGAAATGATCCTTGTGGTGTAATTTTCCCCGTGATGGCTATTAGGCACGGGGACTGATGGTGGGAGCGCTGTGTGTGTGTGTGTGTGTGTGTGTGTGTGTATGTATATGTGGGCGAGGGATGTTGGGTGAGAGATCCAGCTGCGCCTGGATGAAGCAGAAGATTATGTGGATTAAAAAAATTCTGCTTTAAAAAATTATTTGAAAGCATAGGTTTAAACGCACAATTTGCAAATTCAGCATCTTTTGTTTTATTCATGGCTTATTCTGAATCACAGGTTCTACCTCCATTTTTTTCCCCCTTCCCATTTAAATTCTCTTGCGATAAAGGTGGAAATGGAAGTATGTGAAATTGTTTCTTCCCTGTGGTCTTTTTTGTTGCTCCCACCTCCGTCTTTCCAGGCATCTGTTTTAACATCAGCTATATTGGGAAGCATTCTGAAGTCTCAGTGTAAACTTAAAAAAAAAAAGGTGTGAAAATTTTTCATAGGTTTATAAATCGTGTAAGGACCACGTGGTTAATCAAAGATGATCTTGTGAGATTTTACTGGATTAAACATATACTGAACTCTGTATTATCTTGTAGGAAATATTTGTCTTGGAGGATGAACCAGACATAATACAAGGCTTTTCCCTTCAGAGAGGCAGATGAAAGTATGGCTAGTAGGAAAAGAAAGAATGTGTCTTGGGTCAAAGATTATTACAAAAAGTACAGTTGTCCACATTTGTGGGTTGCTTTGCTGATAGTGAGTGAGGTAGGAAAGATTCAAAGGTTCGGTTGCTCAATTTTCCACTAAATGTCTCCTGAAGTCTTCTGTGGCCAGGCACTGTCAGAGGTTGATGAGACACACGTAGTGTCTCCAGAATCTCGTAGTGTAGTTAGTAGGGGAGTCTGATCTGTGCGCACACAAATACATAGAGTGTGTGACTTTATGCTCTGACGGACTGCAGGTGAGCAGAAGGCCTGGTGGCAGCTGTGCTGTCCTCAGGGAGTTCAGTCTCTAGGGGATGCACAGCTATAGGACTGAAGTGGTCCTTCCATTGCCTCGTAGCATGGCATGGGAAAGAGTGACAGGTCAGAAGAAAAACCGAGGGTGGAAGGGTGATGGGGTTGCAGTTATTACCAAAAAAGAAACAGATTTCTCTGTCTTTGGAAGAGAGTTTTTATTGTAATTTGAAGGTATTCTTCCTTTTAGATTATAGTTGTACATAAAGGTAAAAAGTACGTGGATTAATAATGCTGAGCGGTTAAAAGGATCAGTGATTGTCATCTTTTTATGTATTTTATACATTTCTTCCAGTTGAGAAGAGAGGAATGTTACTGCCATCGTTGTCTGTCATAGCAGTGGGGCTCAAAATTTTAGTGTGGTGGCATTTTAAAAAGTACAAATTTGATTAGTAGAAATGGAATGGATTTACAAATATTTCTTCAATTTAGCATCTAAAAGAGGTTTTACACATTTACCTCTTAGATTATCATCTCTTTTAGGATCCAGTGGGTATATTATTGGTGTTCTCTCCCAAGCTAACGGCTCTTACATGATTTGTTTGTAGTAAAGTTGATAAATAGAACCTGGGGATAATGGATTTGTGCTGACCCAGCTGCACATTTGGCTGGCTCTCCTTGTGACCAGAGAGCTGACCGGCAGGGCTTGGATGCTGCCTGTGACCCTGCAGTAGAGGAAAGTTAATTGGTGAGATCAGTGATCAAGTGGTCAGTTTAGCCTTATTATAGCATCGTGCCCTAACCACTAGCTCAAGTTGACTAACCCAATGCTCATTTTACTTTGTGGAAATGTAATTTTTGCCTGTAAAGCAGAAAAAAGACAAATCTGTGGATCATATGTAACAAATGGTAAGGTTCTTTGCTCAGTGTTCTTAAATAGCTGATTTTATGCATAGGAATAGCCAAAAATTAAGGTAAAAGAGAATATTCTAAATGTGGATTATATTTAGTGTGAAAATTGAGCAAAGAAAGGAAAGTGATTGCTTTCTTCTTCTGAAAACAACTGTACTGTGTTTAAACTGTTTCTATCTTATAAAGATATTCTTCAGATATACTGTTGGCATTGGGAGTGATCAGATGTTACCTGTGTTAAAACAAAATCTACAGGGAGAGCAGGGTTGCAAGTAGTAGTTTTCCAGGTTATAAATGCAGTTAACATTAGAAATTTAACAATCACCTTTAGTAAAAATTCAGATGATTTTGTTTATTTTCACCTCTAGAAGAAGTGATAGTAAAAATATTTTTCCTAAAATGTGATGATAAAAAGCTGTAATTACAATTTGCTGATACTTACCCGATTGATTTTCTTTATTTCTTGCCTGTAAAAAAGGACTTAGTAATTGTTAAGGATTGTTTTTTTTTTGAGATACATCTAAGACTTGGGTTTCTTTTCTTCATTTATTAATATAAACATTGATGCCTAGTCTAGGAAGTGTCCAGAAATTTTTTTAAAATGTTTTGATTAACTTGGAATCTACATTTTTACAAATTGGAGCATTTTATAATAATGAGTTGCTTTAACGTTCTGGTAGATGAAATAAGTCTATAGGTGTTACTTTCCTAAAGTAAATCTGAAAAACCGACTTGTTTGTATTTGCATTTTTCCTTTCATTAAGGAAAGTTACTCCTTTTTGTGAGTGATAATTCACATAGATACATAGTAAAATCTCATTGTCCTTTGTTTGGATTAAGAGCAAAATCATCTAATAACATGGATTTGCTCAGAAGAACGGAAGTTAAGAAATTACCTTAAAATTCTATCTGAAGTATTTCTTTTGACTAGTAAGGAGAGAGATCATTAGTAGCTTTCCTTTTTTTCTCTTTATTTAGCCAGGATCCTCCCTGAGTTTATTAAAAATTGCCTGAAAGATTTATAAGGAGATCGCAGAATCATGGCTTGTTACCAGTTTCATAAACAAGTAATTACTAAAACGATATAAAGATTTAAAATTCTTATTTAATAAAAACCATTGGAACACATGCTCATTGTTGAAAAATTATTGGAAAATACAAGTAGGTATTAAGGAAGAAACTTAAAATTGCTTGATCATTTTGAACACATATCTGGTATTTATACTGTTAAATCTTTTTGAGATACACAACTATATACCACGTGTTTTATAAAAATGGCTTCATGTTCTATATTACCTCTGTGCCGGACTTTAAAACGGAACTTTTAATGGAGCTAGGCTTGACTGTTTTATGGACGTCATAGAGTATACAGAAAGGAGGTTTGTGTTTGTGTGTGAGTTCTCTTTGCTGTCACAAATAGAGGAATCTTTAGAGCAAGTAGAATGAAGAAGCAGAAAGAGAAGGTCATTTGAGAGTAGAAATTTGGGGACTGATATTTGCATCCTTCCCGGTGGCTTTTGTCTTTTACCTCCACAGAGAGAAGTGAACCGCGTAGGTGGACATCAGGCTGAATTAGGGAGACTGAATTTCCCTAGATTGAGGTGACTTAACTCATCGGGATTTGATCAAGGTTTATCATTCTCAAAGAAACTGGTCCTGACTTCCCAGCAGAGACATTTGGTGATTGGATTTTTAGTGACAAAAGTCTTTATCAAGACCTTTGACAACATTGCAGACACAGGCTAAATTATATTCTGTGCCCCTTACTCTTTTTATAATTAAGAAAATTTTAAATGTTAATTTTTTTTAAAGATTTTATTTCAGTTTTTAAAAGATTTTACTTTTCCTTTTTCTCCCCCAATCCCCCCAGTACGTAGTTGTATATTTTAGTTGTAGGTCCTTCTGGTTGTGGCGTGTGGGATGCTGCCTCAGCATGGCCTGACGAGCGGTGCCCTGTCTGTGCCCAGGATCTGAACCGGCGAAACCCTGGGCCGCCGAAGCGGAGCGGCGAACTTAACCACTTGGCCAGGGGGCCGGCCCCGTAAATTTTAATTAATTTTTAATTTAATTTTTAAAATAACATTTTTAAATAGTTTTGTCATTGTGCGCTTTCTGCCCCTTCTTTTCCAGGGTACTTAATTGGCCTCTTCCTTCCCTTTATTGATGTGGGGGCTCCAGCTGCATCGAATCTTGCGCTGCCCTGGAGAACCTCCTGGGACAAAATTGCGCTTTCCTCAGCCGTCCCTGAGCTCTCCCTTCACTCTGCCATCTTAGCTTGCTGTGATTAATTTGTGACCGTGGGATAGATGTGCTTCCTTCGGAGTCTTCTCTCCTCTCCCAGAGAAGAGTTTATAAGCACACTGATTTACTGATGTGGAGGATATATAGTGGAGATATTTTTGAGCATGAGATCCTTTTGGTGTCACCTTCCTTCTAAATTGCAGGGAATTTTAATAGTACGCGGTAGCATGTAAGTGTGTATGTATAAATGTAATCTTTTGGTGGATGAATGGAAACATCCTGAAAATTTAACTTAGTCTTTTGTTAGATCTATGGAAATACCCTGAAAATTATATTAGACTATTTGTAGACTTGTGATAGCTTATGGTTGAATTTTTATGGGACTTATTAATAGATTGGTTTCATAGAGTAGCATGTGGAACAACACTGTCTACTTTGAATTTTTCGTTTGCTTTGTGTCCCACATATAAAGCTGCTAGAGGATAGAGTCATATCTTAGTTATTTTTTATGTCCTTCCATAAGGCATAGGATGTTGTACATATATTAGACACTAGTTAGACAGTCACTAAACGCCAGAAGTACCTACTTGCCTGTACCAGAGACTGTGCACTGAATTATTTTATACACTGAGTGTAACTACCTCTACATTTGTCCTGTAGTTTTTTTCTATTAGATATTATAAGTGACATTCATATTCTCTAAGCATTACTTACCGTGTGGCTTTGTAGTCATTACCTTGCAAGGAACAGAGTTTTACTTTTTTCTTTCTTTCTTTTTTTTTGAGGAAGATTAGCACTGAGCTAGCATCTGCTACAGATCCTCTTTTTGCTGAGGAAGACTGGCCCTGAGCTAACATCCGTGCCCATCTTCCTCTATATGTGGGACGCCTGCCACAGCATGGCTTGCCAAGCGCTGCCATGTCCACACCTGGGATCCGAACCGGGCCGCCCAAGTGGAATGTGTGAACTGAACCACTGCGCCACCGGGCCGGCCCTGACTTTTTCTTTCTTATACAAGTAATAGACCTTGATGTAGAAATTTTGGACCACAGAATGCTTTTCCTTGAGTCTTTTCCAGCATGGATTTTTTTCATTTGATTTTAAAATCAGGCTTGTTGAGGTGTGACACACACAGAATATAATTCACCCTTTGTGGGTGCACAGGCCTGTGAGGTCTGGTGAGTTTGCACAGTTGTGTAACGCCCACAAGGTAACATTTTCTGGTTTTAGCCGGTGATAAATACAGCTCTAAACATTTGCAGACAGATGTTGTTGGGACATAGGTCTTTATCTCAGTTGGGTAAATTTAAGGAATTTGCTCCATGATGACATTACGTGTGTCCACAGAGGCCAGGTTTGAACCGCAGGTCATCTGAGTCTTGGCTTGTGATTCTCCTGGAATGTGAGGTTGTGGGTGGCTCAAGAGGAGCTGCTGCGAGGCCTTTTCTCACGCATTTCCCTGTTTACCAGAGACTGTCCTGATCCCGTTTCTCATCACCTCTTGGTTCTCCGTGGCGTCGATGAAGCCTTCCATCGCCCTGTTGAGGATAGCGCTGCAGGCTGTAAACCTTCAGCTGCAGTCTGGCGCTGGCTCCTCAGTCCTTCGGCCCCTGTGCTTTGGGCTTTGCTCTGCATAAGGGCCTCAGCTTTTGCTCTGCTTCCTTTTGCTCTCTAGATAAGTAGTAGACTTTCTGACTCTCACGAGAGCTTGTTAGGGCTTGAGCGAATCTGTCAGGTCTTGCCTTCCCTTTGCCTTGACAGTAAATATTTAACAGCAGGATTACCGGGTTATATGGTAAACGTAGGTATAACTTTATAGAAAGTGCTGAATTCTTTTCCAAAATGATGATACCATTTTGCATTCCCACCAGCAAAGTTCCGGTCATTCTTTATCCTTGTCAGCACTTGATTTTGTCAGGTTTTTAAATTTTAGCTGTTCTGATAGGTGTTAGTGATATCTGACTGGTTTTATTTTGCATTTTCCCCATAACTAATGATGTTAAGCATTTTGTCAGGTGCTCATTTACCATCTGTATATCATCTTTGGTGAAGTATGTTCAAATCTTTTGTCTATCTTTTTGTTTGCTTTTTTATTGTTGAGTTTCAAGAGTTCTTTATATATTCTGGATACAAATATTTACTAGATATGTATTTTGCAAATATTCTCTCCAGGTATGTGACTTAACCTTTCATTTTAATAATGTCTCTCACAGGGGCCGGCACGATGGTACAGAGGTTAAGTTCGCATGTTCCAATTCTCAGCAGCCCGGGGTTCACTGGTTCAGATCCCGGGTGTGGACATGGCACCACTTGGCAAAAGCCATGCTGTGGTAGGCGCCCATATATAAAGTAGAGGAAGATGGGCGTGGATGTTAGCTCAGGGCCCGTCTTCTTCAGCAGAAAGAGGAAGATTGGCAGCAGTTAGCTCAGGTCTAGTCTTCCTCAAAAATAAAAATAAATAAATAAATAAATAAATAAATAATGTCTCTCACAGAACAGACATTTTTAATTTTGATGAAGTCCAATACATCAGTTTTTTCTTTTTGTTTCATGTTTTTGGTGCTATAACTAAGAAATCTTTGCCTAACCAAAGTCACAAAGGTTTTCTTCTGTTTTTTCTTCTAGGTGTTTTTTAGTTTTAGGTTTTAAGGTTAAGTCTGTGATCCATTTAGAATTAATTTTTCTATGTGGTGTGAGGTATGGGTGAGGAATTGTTTTTTTGCCAATGGCTATCTAATTGTTCAAGAACCGTTTGTGGAAAAGACTCCGTTGAGCTCTCTTGGCACCTTGGCTGAAAATCAGTTGACTGCGTGTGTGGTCTGTTTTGGACTGTATTGTTCTGTGGTCTGTGTATGCATCATATGCTCATATCACATTGTAGCTTTATAGTAAGTCTTGAAATCAAGTGTGTGAATCTTCTACTTTGTTAGAATTGTTTTGCTATTCTAGGTTCTTTGCTTTTTCTGTGTGTGTTTTCTGCAAACCTACTGGGATTTTTCATGGAATTTCCCTGAATCTGTAGATCATTTTGGGGCAAAATGATGTTTTGACAGTATTGAATCTTCTAAACTATATATGGACTTGGTGTTTTTCTCTACTTGTTTAGGTCGTCTTTGATTTCTCTTTCATTGTAGTCCTTAGAATACAAATTTTGCACATTTTGTTATATTTGTCCCTAAATATTTCATGTTTTTGGCGCTATGGTAAATAGTACTGTTTTTAAAAATTTCAGTTTTGAGTTGTTCACTGCTAGTGTACGGAAATAGGATTGAATTGTGCATAGTGACCTTCTATCCTGTGAGCTTGCTAAACTTATGTATTAAACATAGTATCTTTTTTGAGGGAAGATTCTTTTTTTTTTTTATGTAGACAATTATGTCATCAGCAAATAAAGACAGTTTTATATCTTCCTTTCCAATCGTTTTTCCTTTTATTTCTTTTGCTTGCCTTGTGACACTGGCCAGGACCTCAAGCATGTTGAATAGGAGTGGTGAGAGCCTTTGTCCTTGACTTCTCAGTCTTAGAGGGAAAGCAGCTGGTCTTTCACCACTAAGTGTGCTATCAGCTATAGGTTTTTGTGGATGCACTTTATTAGGTTTATTAATGGGATGCACTTATTCTTAGTTTGCTGAGATTCTTTTTTTTTTTTTTTTTGCTTGAGGAAGATTGCCCTGAGCTAACATCTGTGCCAGTTATCCTCTATTTTGTATGTGGGATGTCTCCATAACATGTCTTGATGAGTGAGTGGTGTGTAGATCTGCGCCCAGCACACAAACTTAACCATTATGCCACTGGGCTGGCCCCAAGACGATTTTCTTTTAACCATGAACGGATGTTATATTTTATTATATGCTTTTTCGTTTTTAAAGATTGGCACCTGAGCTAACATCTGTTGCCAATCTTTTTTTCTTTTTATCCCGCTCATCTTCTCCCTAAAGCCCCCCAGTACATAGGTGTATATTCTAGCTGTGAGTGCCTCTGGTTGTGCTATGTGGGACGCCACGTCAGCATGGCCTGATGAGCAGTGCCGTGTCTGCGCCCAGGATCCGGACTGGTGAAACCCTGGGCCACCGAAACAGAGGGCGCAACCTTAACCACTTGGGCATGGGGTTGGCCCCTGTTATGTGCTTTTTTTCCCCCATCTATTGTTGAAGCGGAGCATGCCAAACTCAAGCACTGTGCCATTGGACCAGCCCCCAGTTGAATTTTTCTAGTTAAACAATTTCACAGCTTTTATGACTAAAATGTATTATGTAAAGTTGTAGTTCACATTCATAGACACACAAATAATTGTATTTTCATTTTCTAGAAATAGTGACATATTAGCTATGGCTGTCCTGGGTTCAAGGGCTTTGTCCCCAAATTTAATTGCTTTAGAGTGATTTCTTAACCTTTTACCCCTCATGCTCTCTTTCGATAAATATAAAAACCAACCTCCCCACCTTCTCTTAGTCCATTTTGTGGTTTTATGTGACCTGTGGCGTGACCGCTATGACTTTCAGCCTTTCCAGCCATTTGCTGGAATGGAGGGATTTACGTGGGGTGGGCCTTCTAGAGTTTGTGTCTATCAGGTGACAAATTCTGCGAAATTCGGAGGTGAGTGTTGAGATCATATGTGACCACGTTATCATTTAGTTTATGACTATCATAGCTCCTCTCTTGAACTAGATGTATGAGGAAATGTATTTAAAATGCTAAGACATTTAACTTGGTACACTACCTTTTGAGTATACAACCTAATAGTCCTACTCATATGATTTTCAAATTCTGAAGGAGGTTTTGTTATAATAACAAAAATTGAGATACTACACATAATTATTAATTTATAAATATTCACACTATCTCTATTAATTCCTGTTGCTCTTGTAACAAATTACCACAAATTTAGCTACTTTAAACAGCATGGACTTATTATTTTATAGTTCTGAAGATCACACATCTGAATTGGGCCGCAGAACTGTGTCGTTTCTGGAGGCTCCAAGGGAGAGTCGGTTTTCTTGCCTTTTCCAGCTTCTAGAGGCTGCCCGCATTCCTTAGCTCATGAGCCTCTTTAAGCTTCCAAGCCAGCAGTGGCATCACTGACCTCTGCCTTTGTTTTCACATCTTTCTGTCCCTGTTTCCAGCATCGCATCCCCTTCTCTCCTTTGCTTCTGTCATCACATTGCCTTCTCGGACTCTGATCCTCTGCTTCCCTCTTGTAAAGACCCTCGTGATTATATTGGGCCTGCTCGGATAATCTCCCCATCTCAAGATTTCGTCTCACTTGCAGAATCCCTTTTGTCATGTAAGGTAACATTTCACAGGTTCCAGGTATTAGGATGTAGTCATCTTTGGGGGCCACTGTTCAGCCTACCACAGTATTTGGATGTAGCTTTTCCCATAGTCCCTCCTGTGCCAGTAAATGGCAACTCTGATCTCCTTGATACTTAAGCCAAAAGCCTGGGTACCGTTCTTGACTGTTCTCTTGTGCATTGGCTAACAGGTGGCTCTATCTTCACATGTCTGCATCTGACTACTGCTCACCACCTCCCCTGCTCCCACCCTGGTCCAAGCCACCATCATCGCTCACTTAGATTATAGCAAAAGCCTTTAGCTAGTCTTAGAACAGCAGCCAGAGCAGTCTTTTAAAAATCTAAGTCAGATCATGTCACTCTTCTGTTCAGAACACTCAGAGACTTTCCGTCTCACTCGGTGGAGAAACTGGAGTCCTTAAAATCGCCTGCGAGCCACAAATGTTCTAGCTTCTAATCCTGAGTCACGTCTTCTGCTCCTCTCCTTTCTTCTCTCAACACCAGCCACTTGGGCCTCTTTGTGTTGAACGTATGTGGCGTACTTCTGCCTCAGGACCTTTTTCCCTTTGCATTTGTTATGCCCTCTGCCAGGAGTACTCATCCCCCGGATCATTGTATGACTGGATCTTTTACCTCCTCCAGGCTTTTGCTCAAATGTCACCTGCTTGATGACTCTTTCTGAGCCATGTAAAATTATAACACACTCCTGCCCTTTGTTCACACTCTTTTCTGCTTGTACTTTTCTTTCCGTGCTTTATTTTTCTTCATACTACTTGTCGTTTAACATACAATGTATCTTATTTGTCTCTTTGTCTGTCTCCATCCCCTGGCATGGGCGCCCATGAAGCCAGGAGTTTTGTCTTTTTTTCAGTATCAGCACCTGAAACACTGCCTGGAGAAAATAGGCATTCAGTAAATATTTTTTAAATGACAAAATTAGGTCTTTTGTAGCAAGCAGTAAAAAATATCTTTTTGAGAGCAGTGAAATAAATTAGTGTTCCAAATTTGAAGAGTTTGTAGATTTATGTACAGGTGAATGAAGTTGGTGCTTTCTGTTTTTCCAGCATATTTAGTGTGGTTGTGACTGACAGAATTGACAGTGCTGTGTCACATGGCTGGTGCTGCAGTTAATTCAGCGCTTCAGTTACTTTCACTTAGTGCAGGACTTGTTCTGTAAGGGATGCTCATCGAGTCTGAGCTGATCTCCCTCTTCTTGGGAAGTAAGCAGGGGAATATTCCTGTTTTTAAGCGTCAGATAAGTAAACTCAGGCTTACTTCTGACTCTGCTAAACTAAAATTCTGTGAAGAGAGGAAGTGTGTTCATTTTTTTTTTTGCCTGTATCCCCATGTTGAGTAAAATGATTGCGCTTACGACTCACACCATTTAAAATTTTTTATTATATATTTTTTTCTTATTGTTCATTCAAAAAATATTTATTGAACATGTGTCCATGCTGGAAGATCAGTGTAGGTAACTCATGGAGCTAACAGTCTAGCTCTGTTACCAGTTTGATTTCTATGAAGAGCCTCTGTCTGAAATTCTGAATTAGTGGGGTTTGAACTAAATATAACATGGTACTGTTTTTCTTTTCTTGTTCTTGCTGACCATTATTTGGTTTTATCCACTTATCTGTTGAAGACTTTGAATAGAGGCAAGAAGATGCATTGTTAGGAACATCCAGAGCCTACCAAGCAAGACTGCATGGGGAGCCAACTAGGGATGCCAGCCTTTTCCAGTGTGTGGTGCCACAGGCCTCCTGCCAGGAGATGGTGCTGGAATAATGATTCCTTCTCTTCCCCCCAAATCCTTTTATCCTAAATCTAGACGAGCAAGCAAGGTTCACAAAATGGTTTTGAATTGCTTAGCTTAATATATTGTACTCTCTTTGAGATAAGAAGAAATTTAAATTTATTGACATTAAATTTATATTGTTTCTAGGTTCTTCTCATCCATAGTTTGTTTATAATGTATTATGTATAATTATGAAATTTATTCATGTGTAGGTAATAAAATCTACACATAATAAATTTAATGCCAGCAATTTAGTTTGTGGTGTAAATGTGTTATGTGCATGTGATGACAAGGCATCATGCCCCAGCTTTTTCTTCTTTTGAAGCAAATGATTGAAGATTGGATCTCTAGAGTTATTAACATGCGTTTTTTTTTTTTAAGTAGATTAAAATCTGGTTAATTTAGATTGATTTAATATTATTTGATGTTATTTGTACGTAGGCTCTTTTGACACAAAATACGTAAATTAGGTCAAGTCCTCTTTGGCCACTGCTCTAATCCTGGTGTCTTCCTTTCCTTCCCAAAGGTAGCAATTGTTGTCACTTTGATAAAACCCTATTTCATTGTTTTTTTCTTTTTTTACTTTTAATTGAGATACCATTCACATTAACATGGAACTCACCGTTTTAACCATTTTAAAGTAAAAAATTCAGTGGTTTTGGGGCTGGCCCCGTGGCCGAGTGGTTAAGTCCGCGTGCTCCGCTGCAGGCGACCCAGTGTTTCGTTGGTTCGAATCCTGGGCGCGGACATGGCACTGCTCATCAAACCACGCTGAGGCGGCGTCCCACGTGCCACAACTAGAAGGACCCACAACGAAGAATATACAACTATGTACCGGGGGGCTTTGGGGAGAAAAAGGAAAAAATAAAAAATCTTTAAAAAAAAAAATTCAGTGGTTTTTAACATATTTACATAGTTGTGTGGCCATCATGAATTCTAATTCCAGAACATTTTCATCATCCCATTTTATGTATACATTTGTTATAAAACCTGAAATACATTCTTCTTAATTTTTGTTTAGTCAGTTATCTTTTAAAAAATTTAAATAAGTTTAAAAAATTGTGTGTTTATCCATGTGATTAACATTTCTGGTACTTTTCATTCCTTTGTGTAGATCTATATTTCTATGTGGTGGTATTTTCCTTCTGCCTATAGGACTTCTTTATCAATTCCTGTGTAGATCTCTTGGTGATGAATTGTTTTACTCTTGTGTTTTTGAAAACATCTTTCCTTTACCTTCGTTTTTGAAAGGTAGTTTTGTTGGGTATAGAATTCTGTGTGGAAAGTACTTTACTTTCAGTGTTTTAAAGGTGGTGCTGCGCTATTTTCTGCCTTACATTGTTTCAAATAAAAAATTTGCTTTCATGCTTATCTTTGTTCATTTGTAGGGTAATGTCTTATTTTCTCTGGCTGCTTAGAAGATTTTCTCTTTCTCACTGTTTTTTAGCAAGTTGAGTTTGATATGCGTTGGTATAGTTTTCTTTCTGCTTATGTTCAAGGTTCATTGCACTTCTTTGATCTGTGAATGTAGAGCCTTCTTCCAATTTGGAAAATTTTCATGAATTATTTAAAAAAATTTTTTTTAATCAAGCTAGCATTGGCTTGTAACATTATGTAAGTTTCATGTGTGCAGCATTGTAATTCAACTTCTCTATACACTAAAGTGTGGTCACTACCAAAATCTAGTTTCCATCCATCGCCATACAGTTGACTGCACCTACCCATTTCATCCTCCCCCAACCCTGCTTCCCCTCTGGTTACCACTGATCTTTGGTAACTGTCAGACTGTTTTTGTGTTTGTGTTTTTGTTTTTGTTTTGTTTGTGCATTTATTTATTTATTCCACATATGAATGAAATCGTATGGTATTTGTCTTTCTCTGTCTGACTTATTTCACTTAGCATAGTACCCTCAAGGTCCATGCATGTTGTTGCAAATGGCAGGATTTCATCTATTTTTTAATGGCTGAGTACTATTCCATTGTCTATATATACACCATATCTTCTTTATCCATTCATCTGTCAATGGGCACGTAGGTGGTGTCCATGTCTGTTGTAAATAATGCTGCAGTGACATGGGGGTGCATGTATCTTTTTGAATTAGTGTTTTCGTGTTCTTTGGATAAATACCCAGAAGTGGAATAGCTGGATCATATGGTAGTTCTATTTTAAATTTTTTAAGGAACCTCCATTCTTTTTTTTTTTTCATAGTGAATATACCAATTTGCATTCCCACCAACAGTGCCCGAAGTTTCCTTTTTCTCCACATCCTCACCAACACTTAGCTCTTTTACTTTTTGATGATAGCCTGAGGTGATATCTCATTGTGGTTTTGCTTTTCATTTCCATGATGAGTAGTGATGTTGAGCACCTTTTCATGTACCTGTTGGCCATCTGTATGTCTTTAGAAAACTCTGTATTCAGTTCCACTGCCCATTTTTTAATTGCGTTTTTTTGCTCTTGGGTTGTATGAGTTCCTTATATATTTTGGATATTAACCCCTTATCAGCTATATGATTTGCACTTGTTTTCTCCCATTCTGTAGGTTCCCCTTTCATTTTGTTGTTGGTTTCCTTTGCTGTGTAGAAGCTTTTTATTTGGTTATAGTCTCACTTGTTCGTTTTTGCTTTTGTTGCTTATCCTTTTGGTGTCATATCCAAAACATAGTTGCCAAGACCAATGTCAAGAAGCTTTTTCCCTGTGTTTTCTTCTAGGTTTACAGTTTCAGGTCTTATGTGTAAGTCTTTAATCTGTTTTGAGTGAATTTTTGTGGGCAGTGTATGTAGGGGTCCAATTTCATGCTTCTCTATGTGGCTCTCCAGTTTTCCCAGCACCATTTATTCAAGAGACTGTGCCTTCTCCGTTGAGTATTCTTGGCTCCTTTGTCGAATGTTAGTTGACTCTATACGTGAGGATTTCTTTCTGGGCTCTCGATTCTCTTCCATCATTGTGTCTATTTTTATGCCAGTACCATATTGTTTGGATTACTCTAGTTTTGTAAATAGTTTGAAATGAGGAAATGTGATGCCTCCAGCTTTGTTCTTCTTTTTCAGGATTGCTTTGGCTATTTGGGGTTGTCTGTGATTCTATATGAATTTTAGGATTGTTTTTTCTATTTCTTTGAAAAATGTGGCACTATTTCTTATAACTGAATTCTGACTGATACACTTCTGGTCCCCAAAAGGATTATTTAGCATAGTACTCGCCATTTAATTTAATTGTCATTGTGGTTTTCATTTTTTTCTTGGCCCTGCAAACATTGTAATACTTGGTATGTTACTGTTAAGACATTTGTTAGTGGTTTTTGGGAAGGGAGAGAAACTGTGATGCATTTAAATTTGTTCTCTGCTACTGCTTACTATTATTTTTTTAATATTGAGGTATAATTGACATCCAACATTATATTAGTTTCATGTATACAACATAATGATTTGATATTTGTATATATTGCAAAATGATGACCACAAGAGGTCCAGTTAACATCCATCGCCATATGTAGATACAGAATTTTTTTCTTATGATGAGAACTTTTAAGATCTATTATCTCTGTAGATCTACCCTGTGTCTGTCCTCATAATGGATACTTTTTTTTTTTGTAGATAGAAAATATAAATATGAGAAAGGAAATCAATCTATAATTGGTCCAGTGTTGTAATTGTAGTTAAAATTATTTCAGAACTGTGGAGAAAATACATAGGTTCTCAAATGGCCTTATTTTGTTAGATTTCAGTGTTTGATATTTTCAGAATTTTGTCAATCCAGGTATAAATAAAGGCAATTAATAACTTAGAGGTATTTCTAATTTACTGTGACTTAAAATGCCAGATATTACTGTTGATTTATACTTTTCCAGATGTTCCTTACATCCATGGTAAAGCTTTGTCTTAAGCTTTGTTTAGAAAGAGTCTTACCTAGCAGCATGAAGTTAGCATCTCACAGTTGCGAGTAAAGACTGTCATGAATATTATTGTTCATAGAAAGGGAACTTAATCTTTAATAATAATTAAAAATTTCCCACTGTGTCAATAATTGGTTTTACATAGTAAAAGTGTATTCTAATGAAAAACTAAAGAAAAATGTAATTTTTGTAAATAAATATATTTATTTTTTAATACGATGGGGTTGTTTGTGATAAAAATTTACTTGTAATGTAACTCTAATATTAACTTTTCCAAATAAGATTTCAGAATATTAAGTTCTTTCCCAATTACTTAAATCTTTGAGAAACTTAGTGTTACAGACATGTACACACCAGAGAAGTCTACCAAATGCTATTTTTAAGGTTAGCATCTTTTCAGGTTTGTGTTAACGAAAAAGATTACTTGGTTGTATCTTTGAGGAAAATATTTCTGCTTGAGGAAATAAGGGCCTAGTAAACATATCTGTCACCAGTGTGTATGATACCATGTTGCTGGCTGAATGAACACATCAACTATGAGAAAGAAAGTGAGAAACTGAGAAATGATAATCTGCTGTATTTTGGATTTATTCGTTACTGGAGCTGTATAATCATAAATAGAGCACATTTCTCCTTTTCATAATTCCTGCAGTCTTCGACTCCTCTGTCTCCTTTTTATTGTCTTTGGGTAAGTTAGTTTCTTTTTCTTCCCCCTGCTTTTAGCTTGAGGGCATGTAAACTTGTCTCTTTTCCTTCTCATCTCTTCTGTCTGTTATCTTTTTCGGTTAACATCTTGCCTTTGAGGCACGTAACATTGACCTGTAAAGCAGGAAAAGATGAGCCAGTTTACTCTGGGGAGAGCGGGGATAAATTAGCAAACCTCACGCAAGGAAGGAGGGCGTGTATTGTGATGGATCATTTCTTCACATTTTCATCTTCTACTCTTGCGGTATTAGCTTTTATTTATTTGTTTGTTTATTTTAAGATTGGCGCCTGAGCTAACATCTGTTGCCAGTCTTCTTTTTTTTTCTTCTCCCCAATGCCCCGCAGTACGTAGTTGTATATTCTAGTTGGAGGTCCTTCTGGCTCTGCTGTGTGGGACAGTGCCTTAGCATGGCCTGATGAGCTGTGCTAGGTCCACACCCAGGATCTGGGCTGGCGAAACCCTGGGCCACTGAAGTGGAGTGTGCGAACTTAACCACTCAGCTGTGGGGCTGGCTCCAAGTATTAGCTTTTAAAATTGCCTCAGTAGACCCTACACTTAGAGCCCTTTGTTTTACTACCCTGCTTCTTATGCTGTAGTGGATTTTTACATTTGTCCAGGCATTCATTTATTATTTACTAAACTTGAATTGGTCTTAATTTTGTGTAGTTTTCCTTTATTCCGGTAGTATTTTTTTCTCACTTGAGTGTCAAATGGAGTTTTGCTCCTTAAATCATAATTAAACTGTAGTGGTTGCACCAAGCTGTGCATCAGGTACTTTTATTGTCATTGTTAGTTTGTTTAGAGGCATTGTGTGCCCCTCAGAGTAATGAGTCATCACTCAGAAGGCAAAAAACTGATGGGTTTGGTTTGTGGCCAAACCATAGAAGACAGTTGACTGGAAAGCTTTTTTTACTATAAATATCATGTGATCCAAACTTTAGTTCTACAGTTCTACATTTAGTAATTCATTTTTTTTTTTCATTTTCAAGTTTTTTCTTTTTTCATCTGAAAATGGGAAGGATGATATCCTGACTCTTATTTTATTCAGGTTTTGTTCATAGATCAAAGTGCACTGGTTCAGAACTAATATTTATTCTTTTGTGTGAGATACTGGTGGCATAGGGAATTAAAAAGAAATCAATAAGCTCTGATTCCTGTTCTCAAAATGCCTCTAACCCTATAATCCCATAATGGAAGTAGAATTCCTAAGGAATAGCATTCCTAAGTGGCATGATGAAATTACTTCCCAAGGAAAAAGAGCAGGGGGAAGTCAGAAGATAGTTCAATTCAGCAGGTGTTTATTGACCTCCACCACATGCTAGCCTTTCTGGTCAGCTGAGAGAGCAGACGTAAATAAGACAAGAAGCCCTGTTTTAGAGAGCTTGGAGTAGAAATTACATAAAAATTGAGATGATACTTTTGAAATACTTATGGTTTATTCTGAACACACTGTGTATTATATAAAATAACACAACTATTATGACTCTTAGGTTTCAAACTGGGAAATTGTAGTTGCTTGTTTAGTTACGTGCAACTTGGTAATGAATTTTTGGTTTGGCACTTTGTCTAAGGCCTGAAAGTTGTGTCAGAACATTCACATGTAGGAGTTATCTTTTTTGTAATGTTTTCAGAATTTTGTAACTTGGATGCTTTCTAATACTTCGAATTGGGTCATTAACCAGGTGATCATATATTAACATGAAAGAGAAAATGTGTGGTAACTGCATTTTAGTAAGGGACTAGTAAAAGTAAATGTAATGAAGGTTTACTCTAGTACTTTCAGGTTTACTCATTCCTAGTAGTAATAGCTTTGATAATGGCTCAGCACAAGGTTGACGTAAGGGAAGCCATATTGTAGAAACAAAACTATATTGTAACTTTGAATGGCCTCTGATTAACTAACCCAGACATGTTCTTTAGATTTTATGGCCCCTCCCAGCTCCTATAAGTTGATAACTTTGTTCTTTTGAGTTCCTTAGCAATGTGATGACCCCTAGACAGAGAGTCTATGCAGATAGCTATCATCAGTGACAACTGAAAGATCAGGGTTTAGGGCATTGCTCCGGTCTCTGATGCATATCCAGTAAAACAAAAGATTGTCAGGAACTAAGATCAGATGTCTGCCCCACCTGCAGATCAGATGGAGGTCCCACTGGGATTAGGTCTCTTTTTCAGGGACTGTTAAAATTTGGGTTGTCTGTACTTCTTATCCTTCTGGTTGGATACTTGATTATAAAATGTGCCCTTAGAGGTTGTTCCAAAGCTGTTGAGCAAGGTATGAAATTCTAATAATGCAAAATGTCAGCCTGGAGCCAGGAACAAGAGAATATTTCCAAATGCATGCTAAACAGTTTCATTCCTCTAACCCAGATCTACACCCTAATTGAGCAGAAAGTAGCTAGATTGGTCATCCACTCCAAATCCCTCAAGAATGAGGAATGACCAAAGAATAGAGGGAATTGAAACTGGAAAACAGTTAGCCATTGATGACTCAGGAGCTAGGAACTAAAGTTTCGTTTTCCTTTCTACAATTCCTGATTATAGCTTTTAGCTGTTTAACCCGCTCATTGTTAACTATGCTGTTTAGGCAGTACACTATCTGACTCCCACTAGGCGCATATAGACAACATCTTCCTGGAGCCTGGATCACCATGGTAATAGGTGTTTGAGCTGTTCTTCAGGAATTAGAACCCATTCATCCACTCCAGGCTGGTTGAGACCACCAGCTCATCAACGGGGCCTGCGCAGATATCTGATAGGTGACCTTTTGACGTCAAGAGACTAAAAACTCCACCCTCAGATCATGCTAACGTTGCCATTTTGTGAACATACGTCCTGTGAAGAGGCATGAAGTCTGACTCTGCTTGTGCACATCATCAATTCCCTCACCTCTCCTTGCCTCCGATCACCTCTCCACATTTCAGACCACCTTCCCTCCTTACCCCATGAATATCCCTGAGTCCCTATTTTTGGGGAAGCAGATTTGAGACTCATCTTCTTGCTTTCTCACATGGCTGCCTTGTGATTTAACCCACTCTCTGCGGCAATCTTGTCTTGGTGTTTGGCTTTCCGGGTGGTGGGCAAAAACAAACCTGGTGTGGTAACAGTGTCCACATTAAACATGAAGAGTTCTTTAAAACTTGATCATTATTTTAATTGGTAGGAAACATGCAGGTGGTAATTAGCTTAAGAAGTAATACTAAAAAAATGCACAATTTATGTACATCTTTTAAGAAAAATTATTTATTTATTTATTTTGAGGAAGATGAGCCCTGAGCTAACATCTGCTGCCAGTCCTCCTCTTTTTGCTGAGGAAGACTGGCCCTCAGCTAACATCCGTGCCCATCTTCCTCTACTTTATATGTAGGATGCCTACCACAGCATGGCTTGACAAGCGGTGCCATGTCTGCACCTGGGATCAAAAGTGGCAAACTCCGGGCCGCCAAAGTGGAATGTGCGCACTTAACCACTGCGCTGCGGGGCTGGCCCTATGTACAAGTCTTTTTTTATATGATGAAGTGACTATGGAAAATTTTTTTTGAGATGCTTAATTGTAAGTTATGTGTTGACAGGATAATTAAAAGTTTGTTAGTAAATTTATGAGCCAGAATTGAATGATGGTGAAACCTGAAGTCACTGGAAACTTTTTCTCAATTTTTAAAACTTATCAAAAATTTAATATCACCCCATCTGGGTGAAGTTAGGAATTTCTTTTAGTTTTGATTAAAAAAATTAACTTTTTTGTTTTCTGAACTGTAAGTTGCTGACCTGATGTCCCATCACTGGTAAACACTTTAGTCTGTTTTTCCTACAAACAGGAACGTTGTCCTCCTTAATCATAGAACAGCCATTACAATCAGGAACTAATACTGACATGTCTTCTCTATCAAATCCTCATATTCCCATTCAGGTTTTATGAGCTATCCTATTTAGTGCCTTTTATTTAATAAGAATCCAGTTCAGAAATATGTTGCATTTAGTTGTCATGACTCTTAGTCTGTAGTCTGGAACAGTTCTTATTTCCTTATCTTTCTTTGGTTTTCATGGCGATAACACTTCTGAAGATTATAGGTAGTTTGTTTTTTTATAATGTCCTTTAATGTTTCATGTTTCCTTATACTAGATTCAAGTTACCTATTTTTGGTAGGAATGTCACAGAAATGTTGCTCTTATTTTCTTGCTTCCTATCAGGTTGGTCTTGACTTCACTTTGTCCTGTTACTGATGATTTAGATACTCGTTTTGATCACTTCATCACAGTTTTGCCGGACAGGTTTCTCCACTGGTAAAGTTATTCTTGAAGTATTTCTCTTTGTAATTAATAAATACCTTGTGGGAAGATACTTTGATACTGTACGTATGTCCCTGTCTTCATTAAACATTCAGCCCATGTTATTCACTGGGTTGTAATTAATTTTGTTTTTTTGCTCTTTGTAACAGCAGAAGGTAATAACTTGCAAAAGGTAATAACTTCTTTTTTTATTGAGGTAACATTGGTTTATAACATTCTATAAATTTTAGGTGCATATCATTATATTTTGACTTCTGTATAGACAACATCATGTTCACTAGTAAAAGTCTAGTTTCCATCCATCACTGTCCAAATGTCCCCCTTTACCCCTTTTGCCCTTCCCCAGCCTTCCTTTCCCTCTGGTAACCACCATTTTGTTCTCTCTATCTGTGTGTTTGTTACTGTTTTTTTTTTTTTAATATTCTATGTATGAGTGAAATCATATGGCATTTGTCTTTTTTAAACACATTTTTTTTTAAAAGAAGATTTTATTTTTCCTTTTTCTCCCCAAAGCCCTGTGGTACATAGTTGTACATTTTCAGTTGTGGGTCCTTCTAGCTGTGGCACATGGGATACTGCATCAGCATAGCTCGATGGGTGGCACCATTTCTGCGCCCAGGATCTGAACCGGCGAAACCCTGGGTTGCTGAGGCGTAGTGCGCAATCCCAACCACTTGGCCACAGGGTTGGCCTCACATTTTTTTTTTTTTTTTTGAGGAAGATTAGCCGTGAGCTAACATCTGCCACCAATCCTCCTCTTTTTTGCTGAGGAAGATTGTCCCTGAGCTAACATCTGTGCCCATCTTTTTCTATTTTATATGGGGTTGCCTGCCACAGCATGGCTTGATAAGCAGTGCTAGGTCCATGTGCGGGATCTGAACCAGTGAACCCTGGGCTACTGAAGTGGATTGCACGAACTTAACCGCTATGCTACCAGGCTAGACCCAGACCCTGGTATTTGTCCATCATTGACTTATTTCACTTAGCATATTACCCTCGAGGTTCATCCATGTTGTCGCAAATGGCAAGATTTCATCTTTTGTGATTCATTTTTATCATTACTTATTTTGATGCTCAAATTGTCCTAGATATGGCCCCTTACATTGTCTTTTATTTGGGATGAAGACATCTTTCTTTGATATCATATCTCTTTTGTTCTTCAGTGTTTCAAATAGAGAGACAAAATCTTTGCTTAAAGTATTGCTTGTTTCAGAGATGTGCGAATTCCTTAAATTGGCTAGCGCGAAACCAGCGGCCTCACTGCAGCAGGTGGTTGTCTATAAAAATTACTTTCCATAGTTACTAGAATTTTGTATACTCTGAAAGTTCTTACAGCTGGGAAATGTCTGCAGTCAAGCCATAGTAAATTGGTTTGTCAGGGTTCCCCAAGACCACTCTTCAGGTTTGACAGTTTTCTGGAAGGACTCATAGAACCCAGAAAAGCTGTTATATTTACAGTTAATGGTTTATGACAGCAAAAGTATACAGATTAAAGTTTGCAAAGGAAAAAGGCACATAGGGTGGAGTCCAGGAGAAACCAAGTACGAACTTCCAGTTTTCCTTTCCCAGTGCAGTTGTGACAGTGCATAACTCTCCCGGCAATGACGTGTGACAACACACATGAAGTATTGCCAACCAGGGAACCTCACCCAAATCCTGGTGTGTGCAGTTTTTATTGGGGCTCAGTCATATAGGCTTGGAGTGCCTTTGTGACTAACCTTATTAACTCTGGGCCCCCGGCCCCCACCCTGAGAGATCAAACTGATCCAGCGTGTCCCAGGGCCCTGGTGAACAAATAGGTGTTCACCGTAAATCACATTGTTAGCCTAACTATCTGATGGGGCCCTAGGTCCCAGGTGTACAGAGATACTCTCATCAGGCAAGATCCTCCAAAGACTTAAGATTTTCTCCCAGGGTCTGACCATGGCCGGTCCTTTCTTTGGAATGTTCAGGATTCGAACACCCCAAACCTGCTGTACGGTTTGTCACTGCCAATAAAAATGAAATAAGTGTTTAAGGAAGAAAAACAATCTCTCGACTGAATTCTTTGCAGTGCTAATGCACTTCGCGGAGAGGTGACTTGTTTTAGATGCTCGTGAGATACCAAAATGGACTATAATTTAGGGAAAAATTTCAAAGTCAGTGCAGTAAAATAGAAGGAAGAGACTCTTGCCTAGGACAGACACTCTTCCAGCCACTATTCATGCTGTCCTGAGTAGAAGGGATCAGTAGTTAACATCACAGTGTCACAGAGGTTATGCCTATGTAATATTTGTATGTACTGAGGCTTAACTGTGTTCCATATAGTTACATATATGCAAATAATTATAAATATGTATGGAACTATATGTAGTTCCATATGGAACTGTATTCCATAATGTGGATTACTTCTTGATCTTTTTTGACTATTGTAGTTGACATTTGCTTTATACCTCTATAACTTTAGGACTAGAACATTAAGAACCTACAGAAATACATCAGTGTTTATATAGGGGTAGCATTGTGTTTTTTTCTTATAAATTACTTATTTATCCTTATGCCAAACCAAATTAAAGGAGAAAAAATTGAGCAGAAGAGTTTCTAAGAATCATATAACTTTGATTATCTGTCAAAAGCTGACAGAACCATTGTAATCATGTAGTCCAGTATTTCCCAAACTAGCGTTGCATACTATGTAAAAATATTTGTGTTATAAAGTGGATACTGCATAATGTACCCCGTTTTGAACCTACAAAGCACAATATCATTTTAAATGTTCTGAGAATTCTTGTGTTAAAGAAACCTGTTTAGCTTAACGTGCAGTGTTTCACAAAACATATTAGTCCTCCAAGTCATTTCTGGATGCCTGACAGCTATGAATAATACCGCAGCATAGACTGGGAAATGCTGTTGTAGTTCATTGTCTTCTTTTTATAAACCTTAGAAGCAGCAGCTTATGCCCGTAGAGTTTAGACATTCTTTTGAAGTCATCTATCCCTGGGCCATAGATTTTGGACTTTGATCTAAATTTATATTCAAAAGTTTTAAGCAATTACAGTCTAAATGGTTCACACTTCTTTGCCACTCTTAAATTTGTCTGCTTCCCCTTTCTTCCCAAGCCTTACCTCCCAAATGGCTTAAAATAAAAGTCTTACTTCTTGCTCAGAGAAAGCTGCTCTGAATTTAGGCCCCCTCTTTGGCTGTGCTGTCCAGTGTAGTAGCCACTGGCCATTTGTGGCTATTTAAAGTTTTTGAATTGAGAGATATTTCACATACCATAAAATTCACCCATTTGAAAGTGTACAGTCTCATGGGTTATAGTGTATCACAAGATGGTGCAACCATCACCACAGTCTGATTCCAGAACACTGTTCTGTTCATCATTCCAAAAAGAAAGCCTGTACCCTTTATCAATCACTGCTCCATTCCCCTCTCCCTCTATTCCCTGGCAGCCACTAATCTTTCTCTATGGATTTGCCTGTTCTGAACATGTCATATAAATGGAATCATACAATAGGTGACCTTTTGTGTCTAGGTTTTTTCATGTAACATTTTCAGGGTTCACCATGTTGTATGTCAGTACATCATTCCACCTTTTTTTTTTTGGAGTACAGTTGACATACAACATTATGTTAGTTTCAGGTGTACAACATAGTGATTCAATATTTATATATTATAAAATGATTGACTCAACAAGTCTAGTAACCGTCTGTTACCGTACAAAGTTATTATATTATTGACTATGTTCCCTATGCTGTATGTTACATTACTGTGACTTATTTTATAATGATGTTTATACCTCTTAATTCCCTTTGCATATTTAATCCATCCCCCTATTCCTTTCTTCTCTGAACACCAGTTTGTTCCTTGTATTTATGAGTTTGTTTCTGTTTAGTTTGGTTTGTTTTTTAGATTGCACATATAAATGAAATCATATGGTGTTTGTCTTTTTCTGTCTGACTTATTTCACTTAGCATAATACCCTCTCAGGCCATCCATCTTGTTGCAAATAGCAAGATTTCATTTTTATGGCTGAGTAATATTCCGTTGTATATATCTACTGCATCTTCTTTATCCATTCATCTATCACTGGACACTTAGGTAGTTTCCATATCTTGGCTATTGTAAATAATGTTGCGCTGAACGTTGGGGTGCATATATCTTTTTGAATTAGTATTTTCATTTTCTTCAGGTAAGTACCCAGAAGTGTAATTGTTGGATCGTATAGAAGTTTAAATTTTTTGGCGAACCTCCATAGTGTTTTCCATAGTGGCTGCACCTTAGTTGTGGAATATCTGTCCTGCTAGATTTGTTTTTGTTTTTGCTGAGGAAGATTAGCCCTGAGCTAACCTCTGTTGCCAGTCTTCCTCTCTGTTTTGCTTGAGGAAGATTAGCCCTGAGCTAACATCTGTGCCAGTCTTCTTCCACTTTATATGTGGGTCACCACCACAGCATGGCTGACGAGCAGTGTAGGTCCATGTGCCAGATCCGAACCTGGGCTGCTGAAGTGGAGCGCACTGAACTTAACCACTACACCACAGGACTGGCCCCATCTTTATTTTTAAATAACAGCTTTGTAGAGATATAATTAACATACCATACAATTACCCATTTAAAGTGTACAGTTCAGGGGTTTTTAAGTATCCTCACAGATGTATGCAACTGTAACTGCGGTTAATTTTAGGACATTTTTGTTACCTTGAGAAGAAACCCTGTACCCATTAGTTCTCACTTCTTCTCCCTCCAGCTATCTAAGGTCCAAGCACCCACTGATACACTTTTTGTTTTCTGTTTTCCTATTCTGGACATTTCATATAAATGGAATCATATACTACGTGGCCTTTTAGATCTAGCTGTTTTCACTTAGCATGTTTTCAGGGTTCATCCATCTTGTATTATGTGTCAGTGCTTCATTCTTATTTAGGGCTAAATAGATATACAGTCACATGTCACCTAATGCCAGGGATACGTTCTGAGAAATGTGTCGTTGGGGGTTTTATTGTTGTGTGACCATCATAGAGTATACTTACACAAACCTAGGTGGTATAGCCTGCTATACACCTAAGCTATATGGTACTAGTCTTATGGGACCACCCTCATATATGTGACCCGTCTGTTGACTGAAATGTCGTTATGTGGCACATGACTGTACTGTTTTATTTATCCATTCATCTCATCAGTTGATGGCATTTTGGGTTGTTGCAATGTGTTGGCCATTATGACTAATGCTGCCACAAGATATATACCATATAACGTTATTGCATTCATGTATAAGTTTTTCTTTGGGCATATGTTTTCCTTTCTCTTGAGTATATACCTAAGAGTGGAATCTTGGGTCATATGGTAACTCTGTGTTTAACCATTTGTGGAATTGCCAGACTGTTTTCCAAGGTGGTTGTACCATTTTATAGTCTCACTAGCATCATATGAAAGTTTCAGTTTCTCTACATATTCACCAACGCTCGTTACTGACCATCTTTTTTTTGGTGAGGAAGTTTGTCCCTGACCTTACGTCTGTTGCCTATTTTTCCTTTTTTGCTTGAGGAAGACTGTCCCTGAGCTAACATCTGTGCCAGTCTTCCTCTATTTTGTATGTGGGGCACTGCCACAGCTTGCCTTGATGAGTGGTGTGTAGGTCCACGCCCAGGCTCCGAACCCTTGAACCTTGGGCTGCTGGAGTGCGTGAACTTAACCACTATGCCACTGGGCTGGCCCCTGACTGTCTTTTTTATTATTGTCATGGTCCACATAATGATGCCATAATATCAGTGATGGATCACATATATGCTGGTGGTCCCCTCAGATTAGTACTGTATAGCTTAGGTGTATAGTAGGCTATAACATCTAGATTTGTGTAAGTGCACTCTGTGATGTTCACACAACGACGAAATTGCCTAACAATGCATTTCTCAGAACATAGCCATCTTAGTGGATGTGATGTGGCCTTTTCGTAGTTTTATTTTGCATTTCCCTAATGACTAATGATGTTAAGCATCTTTTCACATGCTTATTGACCATTGGTATGTTTCTTATACCATTGAAATGGTATATTTCAATATACCACTGAAATGGTGTATTTCAATATACCATTGGTATGTTTCTTTGGAGAAATCTCTTCAAATCCTTTGCACATTTAAAAATTGGATTGTCTTTTAGTTTTTTAACTGCAAAAGTTCTTCATATATTTTGGGTACAAGTCCCTTACCAGATGTATGATTTTTACATATTATCTCCCATTCTGTGGGTTTCTTTTAATTTTCTTGATAGTATTCTTTGATGTGCAAGTTTTTTATTTTAATGAAGCCCAACATAGCTATTTTTTCTTTTTTATTTGCCTTAGATCTTATATGTAAGAAACTCTTGCCTAGTCTGTGGTCACAAAGATTTACTCCTATATTTTCTCCTAGGAGTTTTATAGTTTTAACACTTAGATTTATGTCTTTGATCCATTTGTGGTTAATTTTTGTCTATGTTGTGAGGTAAGGGTCTGTATTTATTCCTTTGCATGTGGATATAGAGTTGTTTCAGCATCCTTTGTTGAAAATACTTTTCTTTCCCTCTTGAATTGTCTTGGCACCTTTGTCAAAAATTACTCACTCATTAATGTATGGTTTTATTTCTGGACTCTCACGTCTATTCCATTGATCCATGTGCTTATCCTTATGCCAATACTACAGAGTCTCGATTACTGTACTTTTGTAGTTTTGAAATTGTGATGTATGTGTCCTTCAACTTTGTTCTTTTCCAAGATTATTTTGGCTACTTTGCATCCCTTTAATTTTCATATGAGCTTTAGGATCACTTGTTAATTTCTGCGAAAAAGGCTGCTGCGATTTTGGTAGGGGTTGTGTTGAATCTGTGGATAGACTTGGGGAGCCATCTTAATGGTATTAAATCTTCTGGGGCCATGAACATGGGGTGTCTTTCTGTTTAATTAGATCTTCTTTAACATATTTTAATGATGCTTTGTAGTTTCCAGTGTCTAAGTTTTTAATTCAGTAAATTTAAAATTTTTTGTTTATTTTAAAAATTATTGCTAAGTATTTTATTCTTCTTGATCCTATTCTAAGTTGATTTCTTTTTTTAGATTGTTTATTGGTGTTGTATAAGAAAATTGATTTTGTATATTGATCTTATATAGTTAAATTTAAATTAATTAAAATTAAATTTAAAATTCAGTTTTACATTTCCACTAGTTACCTTTCAAGTGCTCTGTAGTCACATGTGCTTCGTGACTCCTATATTGAATAGCACAGATTTGATTATTTCCAGCATTGCAGTTCTATTGAATGTCCAATTAAAAAAACAAAAAAATCAAGAGTATCCCCTTTACCTCTGATTTCCCTCTGTCCAGAGGCACATTCAATTCCTAGCTCTTTCTTCTGATGTTTATCTCTATATGCCTATGCTCATGCTGCTATTTTTAAAATTTTAGACATTTCTGCTATGAGAAATGGCGACTTTGCTTTCTTTTACTTTTTCTCATCTTCTCAACATAAAATTTAAGAGCTATGGATTTATTCAGTGTGTCCATTCTGTGTAAATAGTCACTGCTGAATCATACAGTGGACTATGATTATATTTCTTTCCTTAAGCAAATTTTTTTCTTTACCTTAGAGCTAATAGTTACCTCATCTTTTGGCTGGCTTAATTATGTATCTATGTCTAGTTCATCTCTAAACTCTCTCTTGGATGTATAAAGCTTATTTCAACATACTAGAATGTATTAGTAATCTATCAGTTGTCAGCAATTGTGAAGAGTCCAAAATTTAGCCTTATCTGGGATTATCAGGTTAGCCATCCATGGTTTTATGGGTGCTGTGGCAGAAGATAGGAGACTCCAGGGTCAGGGACATAGGACTTTGTTACTCAGAGCAATAGCATTAGCCAGAGTATCAGCATTTTCTTGCACTGTGCTGGTTCCTCAAACCCCACTTCTCAGTGTGATATGAAGAGAGCCAGGTGATACCTGCATTTGCAGTGGGTTGCATTTTTGGGAGGAATGCTGAATTTAGGGGAACTGAATCTTTTATATTGGACAGTGAGCATGCCTGCCCTTTGCTCCAGAGGGAGAGACACTGTCTGCTATGACTGTTTTCTGTACAAACATTCTTGAAAAGATAGTCTGGAACAAAGACAATCAGTGACACTGCTCACACCATGTACAGAAACGCAAAAGACCCATGGAGAATTGTCTTCCAGTATCGCTTTCATTTCTCCCTCAAGGAGACATATTTCTTGGAGCCCTTTGTCATTCTTCTCCAATCTGGATTGTCTGGATTATTGGCATTTTAAAATGTCCTACTGCACAGCCGTTGTCCCAGAAATTTCCTTTGCCATCAATCTTTTATTTCTCTTTGCCCCTTTGATGTATATCCTGTTTTCTAGGTTTGATGCTTCCTTCTTTTTTGGCTTTCTGTTTTGAGGATGCACATTCTCCAGTGCTTCCTGAGAAAGAGTACGTGGAAAAATTTTAAAAAATTGACACTTGTGTGCTGACAATCTTATTTAACTTCCACTAGATTGATGGTTTGACTAGGTATAGAATTATAGCTTGGAAATAATTTTCCCTCAGATTGTGAAGGCATTCTGGTTTGTTCATTTTCTACTAGCTTTTGGTGTTGCTTTTGAGAAGTCAAGCGCCATTTTGATTCCTGATTCTTCGTATTTGGTTTCTTTTTCTCTCCCTGTCTGCAATCTTGTAGAATTCTTTATTCTTCATGATGATGTTCTTTCCTTTAGATCTTTCTTGATTAATTGGAGAAAGCATTTGATGAGAATGTTTAGTGGAGACATCTTTTTAGTTCTGGAAAAATTGTATGATTTTGATGGTTGTTTCTGCTCTGTTTTCTCTTTCTTATGTTTTTATTAGTCAGATTTGGACCTTTTGGATTGATTCTCTCAAGGTTTTTTCCTTTTTCTGGTTTTGTTTCCTTTTGAAATGTCTTTATTGTCATTTTAATGGGGTTTAGGAGGTTAACCGAAGCACAAATGTGATTAATCTGCCATGTTCTATAGCATACTTTTAAATACAGTTATTTAAGAACATTTTGATCTTATAAAATCTTTGTCAGGTAGTAGGATACTACTAGAAGGAGTAGAAGAGTTTTTATGCTTACATTTGTTACAGAATATTCTTTACATTCTGCCTCTGTTTTTTGGTTGGGGAGGGGGAGGCACATGGAATGTTTTTAAAGAGGTTAATTAGTAAAGGAGAGCATCTTTAAATAATGAGTGAAGTGTTTTTAACACTTCTGTCTATTTTTAAAAAGCAAGTTTCATGTCAGATTTACTAAGCAGACTTTTTTTCCCTAATCTAGAATATATACTATTATTAAACTTGTGATTTGTCACTTCAGACAAATCTAAAGTTCAATCTAAAATGACCTACTTCCAAATATATTCCAAACAAGGACCATGGTGTTTTAGAGCTGAAAAATGACATAATCTAGTCTTTTCGATGTACCGTGTAGTCACTGAGTCCTTGAGAGTGTAAGTGACTTACTCACGACCAGGTGAGATAGTAGCAGAGCCAGAATAAGAACCCAAATCCCCCATCCTTTCTGTTAGCCTCCTTGTGTTCTAGAAACCTCACTTTGGCTTTAGTAATAGGTTGTCCCAAAATAGTCAACACATTCTCAGCAAATAGCTTTATTTTCTGAATCTCAGAAAGATTAGTCTGTGATCACTTGTCTTATTTGTGAAGTAACCTTCTTTTTCTCTAGCTCTCCTCTCACACTTCAGGGTGTGGAGGTGAATATCAACTTTATCTGCCTCAGTTGTTTCCGCTTAGTCTATACATAGGTTGTCTAGGCAGATGACCTAACTCTTTTAAAGGTGCCATGTTATTGAGAACGGAATGCAGTAGATGTTAAACTATTAAAAGGAACACTTTAAAGTATTTTAGGATTCTTTGGCTTCAAGTGACAGAAACTCAATTTGAAAAAACTTAAATTAAAAAAATGTAAATTTATTAGTTGCTAACTAAACCATGTGAAAAAGCAAGAATGAGTGCAATCAAGGTCTCAAACAAGCTTAGAACTCCATCTGTCATTGCTGCTGCTTTCTGCATTTTGGCTTCATCCTTTCAGATGGGCATACTGCATGCACTGTGAGAAATCCTTACATGTGTTTCACATCTCATCTATCTCTGAGATAAGAGGAAAAGGAAGTTCTCTTTTCTGGAACTAGTTTGAAAAATCCAGGAAAGGATCTATATTGTGGTCCTCTCTCTTGAACAAAATCCTTGTGGCCTGGAGTGAGCAAAAGTATTGGAATTGGCCTAGTGTAGGTCAGACCCTGGGGATGGGGTGGGAAGGTGGAGTTTCTTTTCCTTTTTAAAAAAAATTTTATTGAGGTCATAATAGTTCATAACATTGTGAAATTTCAGTTGTACATTGTCATTTGTCAGTCACCATATAAGTGTACCCCATTATCCCTTACGTCCCCCCCACCACCCGCTTCCATTCTGGTAACCACTAATCTGTTCTCTTTGTCCTTGTGTTAGTTTATCTTCCACGTATGAGTGAAATCATACAGTGTGTGTTTTTCTCTGTCTGGCTTATTTCATTTAACATAATACCCTCAAGGTCCATCCATGTTCTTGCCAATGGGATGATTTTGTCTTTTTTTATGGCTCAGTACTATTCCATTGTATATATACCACATCTTCTTTATCCAGTCATCAGTCGATGGGCACTTGGATTGCTTCCACCCAGGTGAAAAATAGCCATAGTGAATAATGCTGCAGTTTACAAAGGGGTGCATAGTTCTCTTTGGGTTGTTGATTTCAAGTTCTTTGGATGACAACACAGTAGTGGGATAGCTGCATCAAATGATATTTCTCTTTTTAATTTTTTGAGAAATCTCCATATTGTTTTCTGTAGTGGCTGCACCAGTTTGCATTCCCACCAGCAGTGTATGAGGGTTCCTTTTTCTCCACAACCTCTCCAACATTTGTTGTTTTTTGTCTCTGTGATTATAGCCATTCTTACGGGTGTAAGTTGATATCTCAGTGTAGTTTTGATTTGCATTTCCCTGAACATTAGTGATGTGGAATATCTTTTCGTGTGCCCATTGGCTATCTGTATATCGTCCTTGGAAAAATGTCTGTTCATATCCTGTTCATATCTGCCCATTTTTTGATTGGGTTGTTCTTTTGTTTTTCAGTTGTGTGAGTTCTTTATATATCTTGGAGATTAACCCTTTGTTGGATATATGATTTATAAATATTTTGTCCCACTTGGGGGGTTGTCTTTTTGTTTTGTTCCTGGTTTCCTTTGCCTTGCAGAAGCTGTTTAGTCTGATGAAGTCGCACTTGTTTATATTTTGTTTCCCTTGTCCGCGTGTACATGGTATTCGAAAAGATCCTTCTAAGACCGATGTCAAAGAGTGTACTACTTATATTTCCTTCTAGGAGTTTTGTGGTTTCAAGTCTTACCTTCAAGTCTTTGATCTGTTTTGAGTTAATTTTTGTGTATGGGTGAAAGATAATGATCTACTTTCATTCTTTTCGTGTGGCTGTCCAATTTTCCCAGTACCATGAATTGAAAAGACTTTCCCTTTCTCCATTGTATGTTCTTAGCATCTTTGTTGAAGATTAGCTCTCAGTAGGTGTGTGGTTTTATTTCTGGGCTTTCAGTTCTGTTCCATTGATCTGTGTCTGTTTTTGTACCAGTACCATGTTGTTTTGATTACTGTAGCTTTGTAGTCTGTTTTGGAGTCAGGGATTGTGATGCCTCCAGCTTTGTTCTTTTTTCCCAGGATTGCTTTAGCTATTCGGGGTCTTTTGTTGTCCTGTATGAATTTTAGGATTCTTTGTTCTATTTCCATGAAGAATGTCATTGGGTTTCTGATTGGGTTTGCGTTGAATCAGTAGATTGCTTTACACAATATGGACATTGTAACTATATTTATTCTTCCCATCTATGTGCATGGAATATCTCTCTTATTTCGTTATTCCATTTCTTTATGTTATCGTCTATTTCTTTGAATAATGTCCTATAGTTTTCATTGTATCGTTTTTTTCACCTCCTTGGTTAAATTTGTTCTGAGATATTTTGTTCTTTTTGTTGTGATTGTGAATGGGATTGTGTTCTTGAGTTCTCTTTCTGTTAGTTTGTTATTAGGGTATAGAAATGCAAGTGATTTTTGTGAGTTGATTTTGTACCCTGCAACTTGGCTGTAGTTGTTGATTATTTCTCATAGTTTTCTGGTGGATTCTTTAGGGTTTTTCATATGTAAAATCATGGCATCTGCAAATAATGAGAGTATCACTTCTTCATAGCCTATTTGGATACCTTTTATTTCTTTCTCTTGTCTAATTACACTGGCCAAAACCTCCAGTACTGTGTTGAATAGGAGTGGTGAGAGTGGGCACCCTTGTCTTGTTCCTGTTCTCAGAGGGATGGCTTTCAGTTTTTCCCATTGAGTATGATGTTGGCTGTGAGTGTGTCATCTATGGCCTTTATTATGTTGAGGTACTTTCCTTCTATACCCATCTTATTGAGAGTTTTTATCACAGATAGATTTCCGATCTTGTCAAAAGCTTTCTCTGCGTTTATTGAGATGATCATGTGGTTTTTATTCCTCATTTTGTTCATGTGGTGTATCACATTGTTTTGTGGTTGTTGAACTGTCCCTCTGTCCCTGGTATAAATCCCACTTGATCATGGTGTATGATCCTCTAAATGTATTGCTGTATTTGGTTTGCCAATATTTGTTGAGGATTTTTGCATCTACGTTCATCAGTGATATTGGCCTGTAATTTTCCTTCTTTGTGTGTCATCCTTGTCTGGCTTTGGGATCAGGGTGATGTTAGCCTTGTAGAATGTGTTAGGAAGTGTTCCATCTTCTTCAGCTTTTTGGAATAGTTTGAGAAGGATAGGTATTAAATCTTCTTTGAATGTGTGGCAGAATTTTCCAGTGAGGCCCTCTGGTCCTGGACTTTTACTTTTGGGTAAGTTTTTCATTACTGTTTGAATCTCTTTACTTTTGATTGGTCCGTTAATATTTGCTATTTCTTCTTGGTTTAGTTTCAAGAGGTTGCGTGAATCTAAGAATTTATCCATTTCTTCTAGATTGTCGAATTGTTGGCATATAGTTTTTCATACTATTCTCTTATAATCCTTTGTATTTCTGTGGTATCCATTGTAATTTCTTCTCTTTTATTTCTAATTTTTGTATTTGAACCTTTTTTTTTCTTAATGAGTCTGGCTAGGGACTTGTCAATTTTATCTTCACGAAGAACCATCTCTTAGTTTCAATGATCCTTTCTACTGTCTTTTCATTTCAATTTCACTTATTTCTCGTCCCCTGTATTTCAGACTACCAATTCAGTTTGGTACTTCTGTATGATGATTTTCTCATTTTTCTCTTTGTCATTTGTGTCTCTGTTCTGATTATTTGTTTAATGGTTACCATGAGGTTTGTATAAGAAATCTCATAGGTGAGATAGTCCGTTTTCTGATAGCCTATTTCCTTAGTCTTAGCTGATTCCTTCCCTGCCCTCTTCCTCTTGTAAGTTATTGTCGTCACAACTTATTCTGTCTTGTGTTGTGAGTTTGTGGTTCACATGACAAGACGATAGGTATTTCTAATATTTTCCTTCTCTTTATCTTTAATGTTATAATCAAGAGTTTGCTTATGTGTTCTGATAGCTGCAATTTTCTGATTTTGTGTGCCTGTTTGTCTTCTTTCTCATGGCTTTGTAAGCCCCTTTTCTTTTTAGGTATCAAGGCCGTCTTGATCATTTCTTGTAGAGGGGTCTTGGGGCGATGAACTCCCTTATGTTTTGTTTATCTGGGATGGTTTTTGTTTCTGTCATATCTGATGGATATTTTTGCTTCATAGAGTATTCTTGGCTGAAAATATTTTCTTTCAGGATTTTGAATATATCATTCCACTCTCTCCTAGCCTTTAAGGTTTCTGCTGAGAAATGTGTTGAAAGCCTGATAAGGGTTCCTTTGTAACTTATTTTCTTCTGCCATGCTGCCCTTAATACTTTTTCTTTGTTTTTGGCTTTCCAAGTTTTACTAGTATGTGTGTTGGAGAAGGTCTTTTATATTGATGTAAGGAGGAGTTCTCTTAGCTTCTTTACTTGTATTTCCAGCTACTTTCCCAGGATCTTTGGGAAGTTCTCAGCTATTATTTCTTTGAACAAGTTCTCTGCCCCCTTCTTCCTCTTTCCTCCCTCTGGAATACCTGTAATCCTTATGTTGCATTTCCTGTTTGAGTCAGATAGTTCTTGGATAATTTTTTCGTTTCTTTTTAGTCTTACTTCTCTCTCCTCCACCATCTGAAGGAGTTCTAAGTTTCTGTCTTCCATGTTGCTAATTCTGTCCTCATAATATCAGCTCCGTTATTCAGGGATCCCTGACTTTTCCTTACCTCACCCATTGTGTTCGTCAACTCCAACATTTATGATTGTTTTTTTCCTCTTAGTCTTACTCTCTTTTGTGAAGAATTTTCTGTTTGTAATTTTGTTCCTGATTTCATTGAACTATCTGAAATTTCTTGTAATTTGTTAAGTTTTTTTATGATAGCTGTTTTGAATTCTCTGTCATTTAGATTATAAATTTCTGTGCCTTCAGGATTGATTTCTGCATCCTTGTCATTTTCCTTCTGGTCTGGAGCATTAATATACCTCGTCATAGTATTCGATGGAGTAGATTTGTGCTGTGACATAGTGGTAGTATCTGGTTGCAGATTCTGCCTGCTGCCGCTAGAGGGTGGTCAGGAGCTGTGTATTCTGAGCCTGTAGTCACCCCTGTCATCTGTGCCTGTCCCTTGGATAGGCCCTGTCTGTAATTGCTGGCTTGTTTGCTCACAGCTGCTGCTTTGCCAGTGTATGTGCTGATGCTGTGGCTGATGGGCTGAGCTGGAGCACCTGGTAGGGGGGAGGGGCGCTTTCTTTGGCATGCACGATCCCATGGATGTTTTCACTCTCCCGCTGCTGTCTGCTCTCCTGGGGTGTGGGTTTGGTGAAGACACTCCCGCAATAGCTTAGCCTCCTCTGTCTTTAGTTTCCCCACGTGTTGTGAGGGAACTTGGAGAGAGAAGGTGTTCTTGCGGAGAGCCGCCTCCTTCTCCCTCTTTTCTGAGAGCCACTTGTGGTCTTGTGCCCTTGATCACTGCCATGGAGGGAGAGGAGATGCCCTTACCTCCTTCCACTTCCTCCCTGGGGGTTCCAGTACCTCCACCTTCAGATGTGTGGTGGTGTGGGTCTCACAGACGTGTTTTGTATTATGTGAATGTCCTCTGTTCGTTTATGAATGTCCTTTTAGTTGTACGTTTATGAGGGAGAGTCTAAGGGAAGAGCTCACTGCCGTAATGCTGATGATGTGACTCTGTTTTCTCTTTAAATCCAGGTGGAAGGAAACATTCCCTTTTCCACCCTCTTAAAAGTTAAAGCCAAATAATCCTCTCCACCCAGCACTTCACCTCGTGTTTAAAGCATTTCTTATCTTCTCACCAATTAGAAGCTTTGTCATCCATGACCTCACGTGGCAAAACCAATCACTTTGAAATGATTTAACTGTTCTTAGGATCCTAACACAAGATAAAGAGATTCCACTGCAAACTTCCAAGTGCCTTAGATATAAATTGCTTCAGTTTATAAATACTTATCTTTATATGTACTAGTATATGTACTTTATATATATATATATATGTATATATGTGTACTTTATATAATTCTTTCAGTTGCAGCAAAGTATGAATTAGGGATGTTTGTAGATTCTACAAATGAGAAAAATTACAGGCAGAATTTTCTGATATATCTCAGTAGATTGAGGCTTAAAAAACCCAAGTAACAAGTAAAGTTTTTTAGATGTTAGTAGAATTATTAGGACTAGGCAGGAAGCAACAGATGATGATCCCAGCATGCAGAAAAGGAAGTTTGCTCGGCAAACTGGAGATTGGACCATTATTTAAGGACCTGACTTTCCAGGAGCAGGAAACTTCTGAGTTGAGAACGTTGACTCGGCACAGGGGTTAAATAGGACACTTGTTAGTCTCTTTTTGCTCTTAACCTCTTGCTAATATCCTTTATGAAACCAGGAAGGACCAAAATCAAGGTAACTACCTTCACATATGAACTATATTTTATTATTCAGGAGGTGATGCATTTCTTAGGAGAAGTGTGGTCTCAGTATTAGCACCATATCTAAAGATGCAGCTTTTTGCCACTAGTCACTGTGTTCCCTGAAGCATAGTCTCTTGAAGGGACGTCAGAACATGCGTGTATGGCCACCACAGCAACCCTTGCCAAATAATATTTTCCAATAAATCTTTTAGAATATTCCAGAGAAGACTCTCATTGGCTTGCCTTGAATCAGCACCTTTCTCTGAATTAGTCGCTGTCCAAAGAATTGGTGTACTTCTGGTAGGCCTGGGTCCTAGGCGTGTGTCCACACCCGTGGCATGCATAAGGTGGAGGAAGAGTGGGAGTCAACCCACTCGAGTGCAGAATTGTTGCCAGAAGAATAGTAATGGATGCTGAACAAGAAACAAATAATATTCTCTGTAATACTGCTTTGCTGCACTGAGTTTTTTTGGCAGGAGACAGTAGAAGACAGAAGCTGAAGCATAAAGCTGAGTGAAAACCGTAAAGCAAAGAGAGGCAGAGCCTGCTGTGTTGCATGACAATAAAAACAGACAATGAATGAACCTAATTTCAACCAGACAGTCCTTTATTACTACTTTAAAAAAATCACTTCTACCTGCAAATGCAGGAATTTGAGAGCCATTAACATAGACACTCTCCTTCCCTTCACCTCAATTAAATTGTGTCCTGTGTCTTACAGCCAGCATCATTTACTAAGCGAGGGAGTACCTTGTACAAAGCTGTGTCTGTGCTAAGTTAGTAGGTATAGAAATTTTAAGTGATTGTGCTATATTACGCAGGAAGCCAGTGAAGAATGATTGCTTCCTTTGTGGTTCTTCATGAATTCTCAGGAGGTGTAGCTAAAAATAATTTTTTGTTGGTTAGAGAAAATGTTTCTCATGGATTCTGCTGTTGTCAGATTAATTTGGAAAGAAAAGAGCCGCGCAGTTGATTAACATGGTAATACATTTCTAGTTTATTTGTATGCCCGACCCTGAATGACATAGTTCCTGTGAACTTGATTTTGGTGGCGCTTGATTATGGAACTAGTCCAGTTCCATAGTTGTGGCAGAGACTAACTTTTGTGTTAAAAGGTACATGTGGGGGTTGGCCTGGTGGTGCAGTGGTTAAGTTCGTGTACTCTGCTTCGCAGTTGGGGGTTCACGGGTTCGGATCCCTGGTGTGGACCTGGCACCACTCGTCAGGCCACATTGTGGCAGCATCCCACATAAAATAGAGGAAGACTGGCACAGATGTTAGCTTAGTGACAGTCTTCCTCAAGCAAAAAGAGGAAGATTGGCAGCAGATATTAGCTCAAGGCCAGTCTTCCTCACACAAGAAAGATACATGTGAAGGGGGCCTGGCCTGATGGTGTAGCAGTTAAGTTCATGCACTTTGCTTTGGTGGCCTGGAGTCCACTAGTTCAGATCCCAGGCACGAACCTATAGACCGCTTATCAAGCCATGCTGTGGCAGGCGTCCCACATATAAAGTAGAGGAAGATGGGCACAGATGTTAGCTCAGGGCTAATCTTCCTCAAAAAAAAAAAAACTTAAGATACATGTGAAGATATAGATAATGTGGCATCCAGAATGTGCTATTGTTGTCTTGTTTTCATCTAAGCATGGAAGTTGACTTTGAAAAAGTGTTTTTAATTGTAAGAGGAATACATAACAGAAAATGGAAAAGTATAAAATAAAAATTATCTGTAGTCTCATTACTGGTAAAACTACATTTGCTGCTTATAACTACTAATATATAATACATATTGCTATATTTCCTTCTAACTCCTAGGAATAAGTAATACATAATTTTATATATACATACTGTAACATTATATGCATGTCATTTTACATAGTTGAGATATAGTAGAACCCTGCCATAATAATATGAAGTTTAAAATCAAGTTTAAAAGTTTAAAAATTACATGAAGTTTAAAAATATAAATTTCATACACTACAAGGCCATGTTCCTTGAAGATTCTGTACCTACTTGCATTATATTCAAAGTCATGTTATCGGGGTGGAATTTTTTAGGGTTTTACTATGTTCTAAGTAGTTTTGCATTCTTCTTTACATTTTAGAGTATAGATTGTTCATAAGTAGTTTTTAATATTAAGTAGTTTGTGATATAATTGTGCTAATTTTTTTAACTCTTTCCCTGTTGTGGGAAGTTTAGATGGTTTCCAGTTATTTGTGTAACAAGACATTAAATGAGACTTTTCCTATTTTGTTGGAGTTATGGTTCAGGCTTCAAAGCTGAGGACAATATTCATCAGTTATCTCCATACTTTAATAAAAGGTGTTAGATTTTCATGTAGGATTTGCTGCAAGATGATACAGCTTCTTTTAAGAATTATTTTTTTGAGGTCATATTGGCTTATAACATTGTGTAAATTTCAGGTGTATGTTGTTATATTTCAGTAAGGTAATACTGGTTTTTAACCCCTTATTCTCTGTACATCCATGAATATACATACATATGGACGTGTATCCATTTTTTTACATTTATGTATGTAAATGAATGAAGATTTCTTCTAAGAGGGTTGTAGAAGTGCTGTGCTTCTCCCTAATCTGCAAGCAAGTCAGGAAGTTTTATGAAAATCAGTGATAGAAACTGGAGCTGCCTGCTAAAAGGAGGAGGGAGATTTCATTCCCAGATTGAGATTTGCTAATCTGTGGAAATGCTTAAGCTGTGAAGTATAGGGAGAGAGTTCTGGATAGGTCAGCACCCTAGTCTGAATTGAGTAGGGCATGGGAGTGGACATGAAAATTGTTCCCTGATTTTCCCTGAGATAGATCTGAAGGTTAAGTTCTTCTGGAGTAGAGCAAGGAGAGGAGGCTGTACGGGGAGGACCTACTACTTCTAGAATTTGGAGGGGCCAAAATGCTGACGTTTTCCCACATGGGCCTACTAGGTAGACAGAGCAGAAGGTAGGTGGCACAGAGCTGTCTTAGAAGAATCTTGCCCAGGAAAACTGCCTGCTGTGGGAGGCGTCCCTATCAGAAGAGGCTGTGTGGTTTGTGCCTGCTAAGCTAAGATGGAAGTATGCAATGTTAGCTGGAGGATGCATCACCCACTTTAAGGAGGGTCTCTGAGGAACCCATGAAGTGTTTCACAAGAAGGAGGGTCAAAATTTGGCGTTAGCATAGAGCGTCGACACCAGGTTGCTGCAATATAGTCCTGTAAGGCCTTCCACCTTTTATCTGATTGCTGTTGTTACTTTCTTCTGCCATGCTCTTCTGATCTTGGAGGAATGAGCTTTAGAGCAGCATAGTGAAGTGGGGAGGGAGAGTGGAAGAGCAAGGTAGACTAATAATGGAAACATATCTTACTCTCTCCTTCTGGTTTGTGCAGTTGTCAGATTAGACCTGAGCTGGGGAATCAGACGAAAATTGAAGTTCTGATTTAGGTTGAACTGAACTTTTTAGTATTTGAAAATGAAACTATTTTAATACCTGAAAATTATTAGAAAAGCTACAAAATCTGCTGGTGACATAATGCTGGAGCAGGAAAAGAAGACCCCCCCCAACATAGGATGGGGTGGAGGAAAGATTTAATTTACATCTGTACCCTGTGGAGTACATTTTATTATACCTGCTTTTATAAATAACTGTGCAGAGAACATCTCTGAACAAAAGTTTTTGTCCACGTGTCTCTCTAATTTTTTACCATAGTTTCCTAGAAGTGGGTCAAAGAGTATGAACGTTTTAAAGACATTTGGTACGTATTGCCAAATTGCTTTCCAGAAAGATTGTACCTCAAATACATGTCGACCAGTTTTGGATGGTTGTCTGTCTCATTTTACCTTCACCAGGTTTGATTGTTATTTTAAAAAATCTTTGCTGATTTAACCTGCAAAAATTTATATCTTTTAATTTACTTTACTTCAATTATTGCTATACTAGTAACAGAAAATATTTATCAAGTTTTTAGTGGTTGCTCAGTATTTATATGTTTTACCTTATTTAATTTTAACAATGTTTTGAGATAAATACTAATCTCATCTTCATTTTAGAGGTAAGGAAACTGAGACTTAGAGTAGACTTCCCAGACTTTAATGTGCATATAAATCATGTAGGTGTCTTGTTAACATGCAGATTCTAAATCAGTAATTCTATACACAGTAAAGGAAACCAACAAAATGAAAGACAACCTTTTGAGTGGGAAGAAGATATTTTAAAATCATATATCTGATAAGGGGTTAATATCTGAAATATATAAAGAACTCATGCAACTCAACAACAACAACAAAAACCTGATTAAAAAATGGGGCAGAGGATTTAAACAGACATTTTTCCAAAGAAGATACACAGATGGCTAACAGGCACATGAAAAAATGTTCGATATCACTATGATTAGGGAAATGCAAATCAAAACCACAATGAGAATATCACCTCATGCCTGTTAGAATGGCTATTAAACAGACAAGAAATAACAAATGTTGGAGAGGATGTGGAGCAAAGGGAACCCCCCCTTGTACACTGCTGGTGGGAATGTAAATTCATGCAGCCACTATGGAAAACAATGTGGAGAGTCCTCAAAAAATTAAGAATAGAACCATCGTGTGATCCGGCTATTCCCCTTCTGGGCATTTATCCAAAGGATGTGGAAACACTAATTGGAAAAGGTATATGGACCCCTATGTTAATTGCAGCATTATTTATAAAACCCAAGACATGGCGACAACCTAAGTGCCCATCAACGAATGAATAGATAAAGAAGATGTGGGGGGGGGGGTGTGTGTATAAACATAAGTAAGATGATGGAATACTACTCAGCCATAAAAAGATGAAATCTTACCATTGGTGACAATATGGTGGACCCTGAGAGTATTATGCTAAGTGAAGTAAGTCAGACAGAGAAAGAAAAATACTGTATGATTTCTTTCATGTGGAAGATAAAAAACACACACACATAGATACAGAGAAGAGATTGGTAGTTACCAGAGGAAAAGGGGGTTGGGGGGAGGCTAAATGGTTAAGGGAGGTGATTTATATGACAATGGATGGAAACTAGACTTTTGGTGGTGAACATGATGTAAAGTATACAGAAGTCAAATTATAATGATGTATACCTGAAATCTATATAATGTTATAAACCAGTGTTACCTCAAAAAAAAATAAAATCAGTAGTTCTAGGATTGGGCCCAGAGTTCTGCGTTTCAGTCGAGCAGCTTCCGGATGATGCTGATGACGCTGGTCAATAGACTACACTTTGAGAAACAAATGCTCAGTCAGATTTAAAACTTTGCTCATGGTGACACAGCTAGTAAGTGGCACACCCCATTTATATTTGACTCCAGGCTTTAAGCATGAAATTGTGCTGTGCTAGTAAGGTTACATGGTTTTTCTTGTGTATTACTTACTTTAATTTGCTTTTGTGAATTTCCTTGCTCCACCTTTGTGTTTTTCTTATGGATTTATATGTCTTCAACTCTATTGATTGTAGGATATTTTTTTTAAAATAGACTTTATTTTTTAGACCAGTTTTAGGTTTACAGAAAACTGAAGATACAGCGAGTTCCCATACCTCTAATACCTGTCCCCTCCTCAACTGTTGCCACTTTTATTAACGTCTTGCATTAGTGTGGTACATTATTGGTATTAGCTCATCACACGTAATAATTATTATTAACTAAAGTCCATAGTTTACATTAGGGTTCACTCTTGGTGTTACACATTCTATGGGTTTTGACAAATGTATAATGCCATGTTTTCACCATTACCGTTACAGTATCATACAGAATAGTTTCACTGCTCTGAAAATCTCCTGTGCTCTGCCTGTTCATCCCTCTCTCTTCACAAGCACCTAGCAACCAGATATTTTTACTGTCTCAGCAATTTTGTCTTTTCCAGAATGTCATGTAGTTAGACTCATACAGTATGTAGCCTCTTCAGATGGGCTTCTTTCACTTAGCAATGTGCATTCAAGTTTCCTCCATGTCTCTTCATGGTTTAATAGCTGACTTCTTTTTATTGCTGAATAATATCCCGTTATCTGAGTGTATCACAATTTGTTTATCCATTTACCTATTGAAGGACATTTTTGTTGCTTCTAAGTTTTGGCAATTATGAATACAGCTACTTTAACTATCCCTGTGCAGGTTTTTGTATAATCATAAGTTTTCAACTCATTTGAGTAAAAATGAGAGAGCACGGTTACCACATCATGTGGTAAGAGTATATTTCGTTTTGTAAAAAACTTCCAAACTGTCTTCCAAGGGTGTCTGTACCACTGTGCATTCCCACCATCCATGAGTGAGAGTTCTCGTTCCACATCCTCTCCAGCATTTGGTGTTGGTATTTGATACTTTAATAGGTGTGTAGTGGTATCTCACTGTTTTAATTTACATTTCCCTCACAACATATGATGTTGAATCTTTTCATATGCTTAGTTGCCATCTGTATATCTTCTTTGGTCACATATCTGTTCAGATCTTTTGCCCAGTTTTAAATTTGCTTGTTTTCTTATTGCTGAATTTGAGTTCTTTGTATATTTTGGATGCCAGTACTTTGTCAAATATGTGTTTTGTAAATATTTTCTCCCAGTTTGTAGCTTATCTTTTCAATGTAATTGCCGTTTAGAGTCGAAGTTTTAAATTTTTTGCCTTAAATTTATGTCTTTTACTCTATTGAGAGTAAAGTTTTTTGGTTTGTTTGTTTACATTTTGAAGCTTAATACTATAATTTTAAAAATTTTCTACCACTTTTGGAGAGTATAATTGTTCTTGACCATGGCTTTATGTTTAGAAGGCTTTCTTCATGTAGACATCAGATAACATAAAAGGTGCTATTATCATTTATTGAACTCTTTCATTAGGTCGAGTTTTGTGCTACATTTTTGGCATACGTGATCTTACTTAATCTTCCATGTTTTTCACTCTCTTGAGATAACTGTGTCATATCTTCATCCTCTCTTCTTACATCCCCAAACCTCTCTGCCCTTTTCATTCTCATATGATTACTGTGTCCTGTTACTTCAGAGATAAAAGCCACTAGATTAAATCTCCTTCATCTTTCCGCCTTAAAATCTGTAAACCTTATATCTGTGGCAACTTTCTCCTTTTTTCTCTCTTTTTTTTTTTGGTGAGGAAGATTGGCCCTGAGCTAACATCTGTTGCCAATCTTCCTCTTTTTGCCAGAGGAGGATGGTCACTGAGCTAACATCTGTGCCAATCTTCCTATATTTTGTATGTGGGATGCCACCATAGCATGGCTTGATGAGCAGTGTATAGTCCCTGCCCGGGATCCAAACCAGCGAACTCTGGGCCGCCAAAGTGGAACATGTGAACTTAACCACTACACCACGGGGCCAGCCCCTCTCCTTTTTCCTTTTTCTATCAAAAGAACTCTCCTCCTCATGTCAAAGACCAGTTACTCCACTTGACCTCTCTTCTTGTCAAATATTTTGTTCCTTTGCCTGAGCTCTCTTACTTCTTCAACCTTTCCTGTCCCATTGGATCATTTATGTCAGCAGGTAAACATGCTCTGATATTTCCCGTCTTAAAATAAACCTTTTTTTTTTTTTAACACTGTTCTTTTCTAGCTTTGGTCCTATTTCTTTGATTTAGAGATGGCCAAACATTTTTCAAAGAATTATCTATATGTTCTTTGTTTCCTTCTTAAAGTTCATTCTAATCTGATTTTTACACTACTGCTCAACCAAAAATGCTTTTTTCAAATTCATCAATTTCACGTTGCCATAGCTGTTCACTGGGTACTTTTCTGACCTCATCTTTCCTGTCTTCTCAATAGCACTGACCATCTCTTCCTTCTTGAAAGTTTCTATGACATTGCATTCTCTTGGGTGTCCTCCTGCCTCGTTACTCCTTTACAGATTCTTTACTTTCTCATTATCCCAATCTCTAAATGTTGGGTTCTGAAGGACACTTCCCAGCCGTCATCTCTTCTCTCTATACTCGACACTTCATTCATTTGTTCACATTGTTCAGTTATTTTTGAGCACCTACTTTGTACTGCATGCTGTTTTCTAGGCAGTGTTGGGGACGGCAGTGCCCTGCATTTCCATGGTTTTAAATATTGTATATTCCCATTTACTTCTAAATTTCTTGAGTCCAGACATCTGTCCCCAATAGGTTCTCATCTCCATCTGACTTTCTTATACGCAACTCAAATACAGCATGATGCTAGTGATTCCTAAGTGGGAATAGACGTCAGGTTTTAGTTTTAAATCTTTAGAAAAGAGGGCTAGTGATAAATAGTTATGAAGGTGTGATCTTACATCTAATTGTGAGATTCTTAGCTCTTGAGATAGCAAAGGCTTCTTTGTCAATTTTGGGTTGAGTTCTGTTTTGTAGTAAGCCCTCTGTATCTCGTTCAGTACTTCCCGGATACATTGTGGCTAAGTACAGTGCTGACATCATAATGTTAAAGCTTTACTGGTAAGTAAATAGTTTATGTTGATTTTATTATCAGAAATACGAGAAATCAGTCGCTTGTTAATATGGAAGGTGTGTTTGTGCTGGTGAGTTCAGTGTTACTAAACACTCTTTCCTTGTAGCTAGTGAATGACCTTAGGAATGGCTGTATTTTGTATGTGAAAAATTCTCTCTTAAGCATAGTCTCAGAATAACTTAACATTCTTGGTTTGGTTTTAGAGCTGGACCATCATAGATTGTACATTCTGGTGGCATTGATCCAGTGGTCTGAAAATGCCTTGGAAAGATCCAATTTTACAGATTTAAAAAATTGATATAAACAAATGATATACCATGAATTCATGAAGTTCTTTGTCAGTTGATCTCATTATCGTAACCTGAAGGATATATGGTTAAAAAATACATATATTGTACCCTTAAGAGATTATCATTCTATCATCTTTTTTTTGTCTAGTGGTTTTTATTGTGATAAAATATACATAACATAAAATTACCATTTTAACAATTTTTAAATGTACAAGTCAGTGGCATCAAGTACATTCACAGTGTTGTGCAGCCATCACCTATCCGTTTCCAGAACTTTCTCATCCTCTCAGACGGAAACTCTGCACCCATTAGACAGTTAGTTCCCATTGCCCTCTCTTCTTGGCTCGTGGACACCGCCAGTGCAGTTTCTGTCTCTATGGATACGTTTGTTCTAGGTGCTTATATAATGGAGTCACAACATTGGCCCTTTGTATCTCCCTCATTGCGCTTAGCATGGTGTTCTCAGTGTTCATATTGTCGCGTGTATCTGAATTTCCTTTCTTTTTAAGGTAGAATTATATTCCATTGTATGGATATACCACGTTTTGTTTATCCCTTCACCTGTTGATAGATATTTAGGTTGTTTCCCACCTTTTCAATATTGTGAATAATACTGCTATGAACACTGGTGTACAAGTATCTTTTTGAGTCTCTGTTTTCAAATCTTTTGGGAATCACTGGATCCTATGGCAATTCTATGTGTAACTTTTTGAGGAGCTGCCAAATTGTTTTCCAGTGGCTGTGGCATTTTACACTCCCATCAGCAGTGCACAAGAGTTCCAATTTCTCCACATCCTTGCCAACATTTGGTATTTTCTGTTTTTTTTTTTAATAATAGCCATTATAATATGTATGAAATGGTATCTTGTGGTTTTGATTTGCATTTTAAAATATTTATTATTATTATTTTTTGCTGAGGAAGATTTGCTCTTAGCTGACATCTGCTGCCAGTCCTCTTTCTTTTTTTTGCTTGAGGAAGATTAGCCCTGGGCTAACATCTGTGCCAATCCCCCTCCATCTTTTTGTATGTGCGACACCTCCACAGCCTGGCTAGCGAGTGGAGTAGGTCCATGCCTGGAATCGAACCCGTGAACCCAGGCTGCCTAAGTGGAGCATGCCAAACTTTAACCACTAGGCCATGGGGCCTGGCCCTGATTTGCATTTTTTTAATGATAGGATGTTGAGCATCTTTTCATGTGCTTGTTGGCCGTTTGTATATCTTCTTTGGAGAAATGTCTGTTCAAGTCCTTTACCCATTTTTTAATTGGATTGCTTGGTTTATGTTGTTGTTGTTGAGATCTAGGAGTTCTTTATGTATTCTGGGTGTTTATCCCTTATCAGATACATGATGTGCACATGTTTTCTCCTGTTCTGTGAGTAGTCTTTTCACTGTCTTGATAGGATATTTTGCACAAAAGTTTTTAATGAAGTCCATTTTATCTACTTTTTCTTTTGTTGTCTGTGCTTTTAATATCATCTATCACCCTTTTAGATTTATGTTTGCTGAGTGTACATATAATATTATAATCACATTTAAAAACTTTTTAAAAGTTACTGTTTCATTACCCTAGCATTTTAACTGATGTAAAATTTTCCCTTTTCCCTGTTATTGTCCTATGCATATTTTTACATAATTAAGTGCTACTGTACGTTTTGTTATTTATAGTCAATTATAGATTTTTCCATGAATAATGAAAATATAATGAAGTATTATATGACAGTGAAATACATATGACAATATAATTTAACAAGATCTTGTTAACATTTTTAATGACTGCATAGTAGGTTTGCTTATTAATTCATTTTTGCATATGTAGGTCATTTTGTGTTTTTTTGTTGTGGTTGCTAACTAGGGGCTTATTTTTTGGTAGTCCCCTATTCTTAACTTAGGAGAGTATAACAGCATCAGAATCTAGCACATTTTTAACCTAAGTATATCCTTACAAGTTCAGTATTACTTTGCTTTCTTAAGAGTATTTGGCATTCTTGGCATGTGCTTCTCTTTCTTCATCTGCCAAAGCAAGATAACCACAAAGCAAATTTAAAACAATGCAGATGTCTTCTTTAAAATAATTTTTCTTGTTAGTTATTTTGTGAAAAGGGTGCTTTGTTTTTGTCATTTTTTTCTCCATCATTTGTGTAGCTGAATGTTTTCCCATGTTCATTTCTGTCTTGTGTTCTTTCCTTGTGAAGTGTCCATGTTTATCTAATTATGCTTTGTTATTTTTCCCTGTGACTTGTGTGACTCATTCTAATTTGAATGCCATACTGTCTTTTTTTTGTAGACTGTGTTCTCCATCCAGGAGTCTGGAAGGAAAGCATGAATATATTCTTTCTTAGACATCATAGGAATTAATATTTAAACAATTCTGAAAGCATAAGTATATTTCAAATGTTTTTCATGATCTTTTTGCTACAGTTTTCTGTGTATAATGATTGGCATGTATTCTAGAAACTATTATTTTAGTTTCAGTGAGATTTCGTAATGGAGCCTTTCTTTCCAATTTGGTTTAGTTGAGATTGATTGGAATGCAGAATTGAAAACTCATTTAATAGGTAATCTAAGAATCCTTCTCTCCCCTAAGCCCCATTGTTGAGTGAGGTGCTGTGACTCTGCCATGACCTTACTAGGTTAATTACATGTGTAATATTTTAACTTCTTAGCAATTTTGTGAGAAAGAAGATGGTTACTATCCAACTCTTAAATTCCGGCAATGTCTCAGTCTTAATGTAGGGGCAATAGTGAATTAATGATATGTTAATAATCCTGAACTTACATGTTTTCTGGACCCAGGAATCTTTTTCATGCCTTTATGTCCTTATTAGGCTGTGCGCTCTTCCTGGAATAACTTTTGTCACTCCTGCTTGGCTGTACTAAAATTCTGTGAAACTTCATCTGGATGGCCATCTAAGATAGTGTTCCTATTTGGATTCCATTCATATCTGTGACCATTTTGCACTGACATTTTCTGTTTATTTGCCTTTCTCTGTATTGGACTGAAAACTTACTGAGTGCAGAGAACGTGTATTCATTTTGATAGCATAGTAAATAGTACAGTGTTTGTCATGTAGCATGCATTCAGTGAATAAGGGTTTGTTGAAATGAATTGATGAAACTGAATTCAAATCTTGGAGGGTCTAGAAGAAATTGTTTTGTAGTTTAGATGGGCTAACTGAACAAGAACTGAATACCTGTACTTTACCAAATCTGATTATAGTTTATACACAGGGAAACAATAATTGCCTATTTTCTAGGTAATGTAGTGGACTGGACTGGTCTGGGCGAGAGATTTAGTACTGGAGAAGAGAAAGAAACAGACAGTAGATCTCAAGGGTGTGATCTGTAGAGGAGAATTCTCTCCTGCATGTCTCTGCTCGTGCTCCCTAAATATTATCATTTTCTTCCTGCCCCCTCCCCATTATCTGTACACATATATCCCTACCGAATCTGTGGTCCTATTTAGTAGAAATGAAAAGGAGAAAAAAATAATGGTAGTAACCTAGTGGTAATGATACTACAATTTTGAGCTGCTCTAGAGGGTGTAAGGTTCCTATTCTTCTTAGTTCCCAATATCAGTGCTAGAACATCAAATTGAGAAGCAAGTTAAAATGTTTTTCTTAGGGGTGCATGGTAAGGCATGAGTAGCCTGATGGTGGCAAAGCTTCTGGAGATCCAAAAAGTCTCCCTTATATCACGTCTTTCCCCCACACCAGCCCACATGGGGTGGCAGAAGCCTCTGTGATTCTCTGGAACCGTATGGTAAGAGATAGTATGTGATTCCTGTGTGTGATGTGATGTGAAGATACAGGAAGTGTAGCACTTACCCCTAAGGGGCTGGGGAGTTTGTGTCAGTGAAACATGCACATATTATAAAGTATGTTCTGTAAATCTAATAACAAAATGCTGTGGAAATTCTCAGTAAGAAATGATGAGTATCACAATCAGGGATGATTTCCTTGAAGAGGTTGGGATGGGTTGTTGGGGAAGTTGATGGGTTACTGTTGGTAACAGGTGAATAAAATAGGCCAAGACACAAAGGTAAGAAACCATGGTCTGTGTTTTGAGAACTGTAAGTCTAGTTAAGCTGTTACCTAAGGTCCAAGTAGGATTGAATGGGAGGGAAGTTCTAGGCCATATTAAGGAAGGCTGTAAATGCTAAGTAAAGGAGTTTATATTTAAGTAGGTAGGAGGAACCTATGGGGGCTTCAGAGCTGATTTAGAAGGATGAATCTGCAGGACCATGTGGAAAATACTACAACCTGACCTGGAAACTAGTATAGTAGTACTGGCAAGAGATAATGACCGCCTGAAGTAGAATGTAGGCAGTAGGAATTGAGAGAAATGAAAGGATATAAGGCACAGATAGAAGGTATGTATCTTGGCAACTGATTAGGTGTAGGATATATAGACCTGAAAAGTATCTGAGATGATCGGGTACTGTTATTGACAGAAGTAGGAGGAAGTTGTTTTGGGGAAGATGGTGAGTTACAAATATAGTGATCTGGCACAATATATAAGGTCAGATGCCATGTAAACAGAAGTATGGGTTCAGGAGAGATGTAAGGTAAGATGTAAATAGATTTCAAAATTCTGTGCTTGGAGGTGATAGCTAAGCAAGGAATGAGATTTTTTTCTAAGGCGTTAAAGTGCAGCAAGAAGAGAAGTAGTTTGAAGACAGAGTCTTTGGGAACATCTCCATCTAGAGATAAGGAATCAGTATCATAAGGGAGACTAAAGAAAGAACAAGGTAGAGAGAATTAATCATTGCATAGTGTGGACCTGCCGTGGAGGTCACTTTATTCTAGGTAAGAATCTTTTCTCATAGGACTATATGTATTTACCAGAGCATACATTATGATGTTCCTTTATAAGGCTATGATAATTTTTTTCCTTATCTAAATAATTTTCTCTTTTTTCCAGTAACTTAATCCCATTTAAGTAGAAATATTAGATAACTGGTTGAAGTGTCATATTGCCTTTGATGCATGAACTGTACAGTGATACAGTTGATAATTAAATACAGTTATAGCAAAGGTAAGAAGACAGTAACAGATATTTAGTTATCAGACGTTGCTGCTTAGGAACTACAAAACAACATTTTATTGAACATTTAAACAGCTTTAAAGGAAAAAAATCTCAAGGTTAGTATCTGTGCTGCTATAGTGAGCACAGAAATCTCTAGCTTAGCATATCAGCTCTTGTAATATTAGGTTCCTAGAAAACGTTAACAAATGTACGTGAATTGACTTATGCATAGGGCGGCAGATGTGCAGCAACCTCAGCCCTTTGAAACTTCACTTTGAACTTAGAAATACCAAGAAAAAACCCTTGAGCCCAAAATAACTGTTTCAGTAAGCATGCAAATGTAAAATACATTTCAGAAAGTTTTAAAAAATTCTTTTGGTGCTTTTATGTCTTACAAATATTTCTTTAGTTGATTAGGACAGAATGCTTCAGTTTCTGTTCTTTTGTATTAACGTATGTGTTAATAGTTATTAAAAAATAATATGGCTGTACTCTCTCTGATAATGCAAGTAATACATGCCCAAGGTAAAAAAAAAAGTAGACTGTATTAAAAATCATTAAAGACCCAAATAATTATATTCCCAACATTCTGAGAAAACTTATGTTTAATTTTGGGGCTTATTTTTTCTGACTTTTTTCTTGTGCTCATATTTACACACAGGCATTCACGGCATTGGGGTGATTGTGTTAAAGATGCTTTGTAACGAGCTCTTTTTTACTTAGTTATTTTGTAGATATCTTTCCATATCAGTAATGCACAGCAATGCTATTTACTGTATGAATGTATTGTGTAATCAGTCTTGTTTTTTTTTCTTTTTTGCTGTTAACTTGGTCAGTGAACATCCATGTTTGTGCCTTTTTCTTGTTTAATTATTTTTCTAAGGTAAATTTAGAGCTATAAATGTAGTGAAACACAACTCAGACTAAAATATTGAAGCCCTTGGCATGGGGGTATTTTTTTAGGGTAAGCTTTGGCCTGATAAAGCCAGAGAATATGCGTTTCATAGCATCAGACTCAGATGTATCAAAATAGTGTTTGTTAATCACATACTAAAGTGGTTCCAGAATTGCTTTATTGAAGGATTTTAGAGACAGCTATAAATTTGAAAATGTATTTTCTTAACACTGTGTTTGAACAGCAGAGGATCTGCTAGAGAAGATGGTGAGGATGGCTTCTCTCCCAAAGATGCCCTTCGATGTAATAGGTTGGGGGTAAAATTGATGGTTAAGAAAAAAGTATTTAGATTTATAAATAAGTTCTGATTCCACTGTTATACCTCATGACTTAGAAGCCAAGTCAGAATAAGCTTTTTATAAATCAATCAAATTTATATATATGGTTGTTTAGTTAGATTGTTTATAATATAGAGTATTTATCTTATGAAAAGAATTACTCATGTCCTCAGAGTGGACCTATTTTGGTTACCAATGCAAAGTAATAATGATGTGGAAATTTCCTGCCACTTTTAGTTGAAGATTGATAGAGGGTATGATTCAGATTTTACACATTTACTTAATGCTTGTCATGAAATGGTTTATCTGATTAGAAAGATATATACAATGCAGGTAATCTGTGGGAATTACTTTCATTTTCTGAATCAGCTCTGTATAGTCTGTTAATTTAGCTTTTTTTCTTGGTTAAAAATCTGTCTAGGCATTTGACATCATTGACATTGTTTTCACCCTGTCTTTTTCTTCATATTGCCCATCCTGTTATCCTTATTTCACTGTACTTCTTTGTTATTATTTACCTTGTTTAATTCACTTTAGTAATTTATGTGAATCTTCTCTCATAGATCAGTGTTTTAAATTTCCTCAGCTTTGAGCACAATATCTTGTGTATATGGTGGATCCTCATATGTTACTGTGAATAAAAGCTCAACATTTTTTTTTTGTAACAGTGACCACACAGCTCTCTTTCATTGTAACATTCATCCTGAGAATTTCCTTGTCTATCATTTTCATTTTATAGAGTGAGGACCAGATTCTTGCCTCTTTTATTAATAAAATAATTGTTAAGCTGTTTATGAATTTTGTACAAGAATGGGTATCATAAATTAATGAATTATTTCTAGTTCATTAAATGAAGTCTTATTCTTTGGGACCAAGATCAGAAAATATGTTTATTCTCCCTCAGTCTGTATGTTTTCTGGGGCTTTATCTTAATGTTTACAGGACTGTATTTGCATATTCCTCTGTTTTCATATTCCTTTTTTTCATGTTTAGGTATAAACTATCATAGTAATTCCAAGACTTGGCTAATGAACAGAATCCTTTTAAATGGAATAGAAATCTGACTGCCTGTGTTGACTTAATTTATTTTTTAAAAATGTTATTTAATGTTCAAACATAAAATTAGATATAGACCATTTAGAATTAAAACTCATGTAACAACTATAAATTCAAAATAAATGTATAAATATAACAAAACTACTAAATTAATAAAATTTAAATCAGAAACAGTAACTTCATGGATGATATTATGCCAAAACTCAGTTGTCCTTGAAATTTGAATATGGTGGTGGGTTTACGGATTCTTTTGAGCTGTATTACAGAGTGCGCTATGGACCTGTACTGTGGGGGCGCCCTGGGATGGTTAAGCTATTTAAGGATTTGCAAACTCCTTTTAAAAACTTTCATTTGTTCAGTACAATGTAATGTATATTTGGTTATCATTTGGTGTGAATGCATTATTTATATATTGTTTGCCTCTTTTATATCATTAATTTGCTCTATGATTAAAACAGCATGACGTGGGCCTAACACAGTTGAACCCCAAAGCAATGCTGAGTTTGCCTTTTTTGTTATTTGGTAATTTCAGAGGATCCTTGTTATGTAATGTTAATATGTAAATTTTTCAGTTATGTAAATTGATTACTGTGGAAATAAATACAAAAATAAATTATTAAAAAGAACTGTTGATTCTTGGAGAATATGCATAAACTTCCATTTGGGAACCAGGGATCTAGCGTCACTCATAGTTGTTCTTAAATAGATGCCATCTGATACATTAAAAATCCTAAAATCCATGTCTGTCCTTTGAATAATCTGCTTAGGCTATCTCAGTGTGAAATATTCTGGCAAATGTCAGCTAGAATAGAAGAATTGAGATTTTGTTACCTTCAACTATAGGATATCCATGTTAAATTCTTAAAAAACTTTTTTCAATTTATCGTATAGTTTATAAGCATAATTCTGTTTTATATAAATGTATGATTTTAATGGTGGTATAATTTTTAAAATCTTTCGTTTGTATTAGCAGCTGTGAAATTTAAAATGGATATGCCTGTCTTGAAAGTAGCTATTATGGAATCCTAGAATGTATTTTTTTTTTAAGACTTAATTTTTTAAAAGACAGTTTTAGATTTACAGCAAAATCTGGAGGAAGGTACAGAGATTTCCGCACCCCCCGCCAGAGTGGTACATGTGTTACAATTGATGAACCTATCTTGACACATCGTTATTACCCAAAGTCAGTAGTTTATTTTAGGGTTCACTTGTGTTGTACATTCTGTGGGTTGGACAAATGCGTAATGACCTTTATGCACCATATGGTATCATACAGAGTGTTTTCACTGCCCTAAAAATCCCTTGTGCTCCACCTAGTCATCCCCTCCCCAAACCCGGCAACCACTGATCCTTTTACTGTCTCCCTAGTCTTGCCTTTTCCAGACGTCATGTAGTTGGAATCATACAGTATGTAGCCTTTTCAGATTGGCTTCATTCACTTAGCAATATGCATTTAAATTTCCTCCATATCTTTTCATGGCTTGGTAGTGCGTTTCTTTTTAATGCTGAATAGTATTGCATTGTGTGATTACCACAGTTTATCCTTTCACCTACTGAAAGGTGAAACTCTTTCTTTTAAGTTTTGGCAATTATGAATAAAGCTACTATAAACATCTGTGTGTAGGTTTTTGTGTGGACATAAGTTTTCACCTCCTTTGGATAAATTCCAAGGACTGTGATTGCTGAGTCATATGGTAAGAGTATGTTTAGTTTTGTAGGAAACTGCCAAACTGTATTCCAGAGTGGTTGTACCATTTTGCATTCCCACCAGCAATGAATGAAAGTTCCTGTTGTTGTACATCCTCATCAGCATTTGTTGTTGTCAGTGCTTCAGATTTTGACCATTCTAATAGGTGTGTAGTGGTTATTTTGTTGTTTTAATTTACATTTTCTTCATGCCCTGTGATGTGGAGCATCTTTTCATATGCTTATTTGCCATCTGTATATCTTTTTTGATGAGGTGTCTGTGAAAGTCTTTGGCCCATGATTTAGTCAAGTTGTTTCTTATTGTTGACTTTTAAGAGTTCTTTATGTATTTTGGCTAATAGTCCTTTATCAGATGTGTCTTTTGCAAATATTATCTCCCAGTCTGTGGCTTATCTTTTCATTTCTCTTGACATTGTCTTTCACAGAGCAGAAGTTTTTAATTTTAACGAACTCCAGCTTATCAATTATTTCTTTCCTTGATCATGCCTGTAGTGTTGTATCTAAAAAGTCATCATCAAATCCAAGTCATCTAGGTTTCTCTTATGTTATTTTCTAGGAGTTTTATAGTTTTGCAATTTACTTTTAGGTCTGTGATCCATTTTGAGTTAACTTTTGTGAAGAGTGTAAGGTCTGTATTTAGGTTAATTTTTTTGCATGTGAATGTCCAGTTGTTCTGGCACCATTTGTTAAGACAACTGTGTTTGCTCTGTTGTGTTGCCTTTGCTCCTTTGTCAAAGATCAGTTGACTGTATTTATGTGGGTCTGTTTCTGGGCCATCTGTTCTGTTCCATTGATCTTTTTGTCTATTCTTTCACCAGTACCACACTGTCTTGACTATTGGAGTCTTGTAGTGAGTCTTGAAGTTTAGTGGTGTTAGTCTTCCAACTTTTTTGTTGTTCTTCAACATTGTGTTGGCTATTCTGGGTCTTTTGCCTCTCCTTATAAACTTTAGAACTGGTTTGTTAATATCCACAAAACAACTTACGGGGATTGTGGTTGGGATTGCATTGAATTCATATTTTAAGTTGGGAAGAACTGACAGCTTGACAATATTGTCTTCCTATCCATGAGCATGGACTATCTCTCCATTTATTTAATTGTTTGATTTTGTTTGTCAGAGTTTTATAGTTTTCCTCATATGGATCTTGTATGTATTTTGTTAGATTTTTATACCTAAATATTTTTTCAAGTGTTAATGTAAATGGTGTTGTGTTTTTAATGTCAAATTCCACTTGTTTAATGCTGCTGTATAGGAAAGCAGTTGTCTTTTGTATATTATCGTTGTATCCTTCAACCTTGCTATAATATAATCTCATATTAGTTCCAGGAGTTTATCGTCAGTTCTTTTGGATTTTCCACATAGATTATCTCGTCATCCGTGAACCTCCCTTGTGTCTTCCCCTGTGTTAGAGATCCAAGAAGAGATTTTCTTTTACACATTATAACCCATTTAGTTTTATTAATTAGAATATGTTAAGTTCACACATATTCTAAAAGTATTTCAAAATTCACTATTTCTTCTCTGATCAAAATATAGATTACAAGCAATCAAAAAGCATTCTTTTTTCTTTTTAGGAAGATTAGGTCTGAGCTAACATCTGTTGCCAGTCTTCCTCTTTTTTTCTCCCCAAAGCCTCAGTACGTAGTTGTATATCCTAGTTGCAAGTCACTCTGGTTCTTCTATGTGGGAGGCCACCACAGCATGGCTTGATGATGGTGCGAAGGTCCATGCCTAGAATCTGAACCAGTGAACCCTGGGCTGCCTAAGCGGAGCGTGCGAACTTAACCACTCTGCCATGGGGCCGGCCCCCAAGAAACATTCTTACTCTTCTGCTGTAATGCTATCAGAGTTGTACTTTCTATGATTTTCAAGACTGAGGCTAATTATTTAGTAAACATGGATGTACAACAAACTTATGCCTTTTTGGGGAAGAGTTAGCTATAGTTTTCTCTGATCTCTATTAGAATTTCTTTATTTCAACCATAGCAACCAATATTCCTGACTTCTAACTATTGCTGTTATGAAGATACATCAGGATTTTGATGCACTGCCAGCTTTCTTCCCTTAAAGAGCAATTAGTATAAGTTTACTTATAAAATTCATAATGTTCTTTGTCTTACTTTAATACAGAAGAATGTTGCCCTGAACACCTACTTCATGGTGACTTACATCAATGTTATGTCAACCATGAACACCATCTCCATTTAAATCTTCTTCATACATTTTACATTACCGTGTGGTTAATCTTCCATGGAAGAGTAGATACACATGAAGTCCACCTGTTACAGAAAGACCTCTCATATCTTTGATGCAGCAACAATCAGCCACATGATTTCACATACACATTAGGAATAAAGGCATAGCATGATGTCATTTGAGAGTTGAATTACATTAATAATATTTGCTTTTCAAAAAATCTCAAATACTGTCTATATAGAAAAGGATACATTGAAAATAATTATACCTGTCCAAATATCCATCCCATAAACCTTTGAAGCATACTAACAGATTATCTAAATTTTTATGTTTTGGATTATTCTCTATAATAAATACTCTGATGTAGAATAATGTCTGAAAAGTGTTATCAACTTACTGTTTTCTACTGTGAATTCAAGAAAAGTTTTTGATTTTTTCAGTCTGTTTAGCCTTTTACTTGTGAGGATAGAGTGTGGCGACTTCCAGGCTCCTTAGATACGCAGCCATAATCTGGAAGTCTGTACAGTGTTTTTTAAAAGTACTTATTTTTAACCAAATTTAGTTGCAATTCTCTTGTTAATTCAAGTGTTGATAAAACTGAGATTACTGAGGATTAGATTAGAACGAGAAAAAAAAAGTAATACAGTGATTCTTAACTCTTTTCAAGTTAAAACATTATTTGATTATTTTAACTGCTGCTTCTTCAAAAGAAATTTGTTTCCCCTGGAAAGACTTAATATCTAGGATTGTTGATTCTGACTCCTATGCTGTGTGGGAGAGAGGAGAGTGGGGCATAGTGGACTTTGAACAGTTAGTGATTACTCAGAGATAATGACAGTTGTTAGATAATTACAGTTTTAGAAAGTGGTTTTACATTCATTATCTTATTTGATGCTCAAAATGGTTGATACAGGCATTTAGGCTCTTCTGCTTTGTAACTGAGAAACTGTGACTCTTGTCCAAATTGACATGTTGTAGCAGTAGAGCTGACATTAAAGTGAAAGGTTTCTGGTTCAGAGGCTTTTGTACTCTCCGCTGCACCACAGAGTCTTTCTCTAGAACTGTTGCGAGAGGATGTTGTTTGGCGGTTAGTAGCGTAGAATATGTAACTTTACTGTTGCTTTGCTTTGTGACCTTGGAAATAAGCAGTTAACCATTTTTACTGTGTACTCTCTATTTTTCGAGTAGGGTTTATAATACTTGGCAATTTATATCCCAGAGTGTTATAACACTTAAAATGCTTAGGAAGAAAGCATTATTATTTCATAATTTTTATTTTACTTTTTAATTTATTACCTTTCATTATTTTAATTTTAATTTATAATTTAGCATTAGTACTATTTTTGTTTACTTTATCCTTTTTATTTGTCATTATTACTTTAATCAGACATTAGGGTATACCCATATTTCACAAATTAGAGTGGAACAAGAGGAAGAATTCAGGAAAGTAGGAAAAAAGTGTGCCAGAACTTACAGAATTTATACATTCAAATCAATGCTGTCTTTCCAAACAGTGATCTTAAGCAACTATATACTTGCGGCCATTGCTCAAAATATCCATTGGCGCTCATTGTTTTTTTAATTTGTTTTTTATTTTATTTTTTTTATTAAGGTTATAAAAGTTAACATCCTTGTGAAATTACAGTTGTACATTATTATTAGTCATGTTGTAGTTACACCACTTCACCCCTAGTGCCCTCCCCCCACCCCCCTTTCCCCTGGCAACCACCGATCAGTTCTCTTTGTACATACGTTAACTACCACCTATAAGTGGAGTCATACCGAGTTCGTCTTTCTCTGTCTGGCTTATTTCACTCAACATAATACTCTCAGGGTCTGTCCATGTTGTTGTGAATGGGACAACTTTGTCCTTTTTTATGGCTGAGTAGTATTCCATTGTGTGTATGTATATATATATATATTTATATGTATATATATGTGTGTGTGTGTATATATATATATATATATATATACCACAACTTCTTTATCCAATCATCAGTTGCTGGGCACTTAGGTTGGTTCCATAACTTGGCTATTGTGAATAATGCTGCAATGAAGATAGGGGTGCATAGAGCTTCTGAAATTGCTGATTTCAGTTTCTTAGGATATATACCCAGTAGTGGGATGGCTGGGTCATAAGGTATTTCTATTCTTAACTTTTTGAGGAATCTCCATACTGTTTTCCATAGTGGCTGCACCAGTTTGCATTCCCACCAACAGTGTATGAGGGTTCCCTTTTCTCCACAGCCTCTCCAACATTTGTCACTCTTGGTTTTGGATATTTTTGCCATTCTAACAGGTGTAAGGTGATATCTTAGTGTAGTTTTGATTTGCATTTCCCTGATGATTAGTGATGATGAGCACCTTTTCATGTGTCTGTTGGCCATCCGTATATCATCTTTGGAGAAATGTCTGTTCATGTCCCCTGCCCATTTTGTAATTGGGTTATTTGATTTTTTATTGTTGAGTTATGTGAGTTCTTTGTATATAATGGAGATTAACCCTTTGTCACATAAATAACTTGTGAATATTTTTTTCCAATTAGTGGGCTGTTTTTTTGTTTCAATCCTGTTTTCCCTTGCCTTGAAGAAGCTCTTTAACCTGATGAAGTCCCATTTGTTTATTCTTTCTATTGTTTCCCTCATGTGAGGGGTTATGGTGTCCGAAAAAATTCTTTTGAAGCTGATGTCAAAGAGCGTGCTGGCTATATTCTCTTCTGGCAGACTTATTGTTTCAGGCCTAATCTTTAGGTCTTTGATCCATTTTGAGTTTATTTTAGTAAATGGTGAAAAAGAATGGTTGATTTTCATTCTTTTACATGTGGCTGTCCAGTTTTCCCAGCACCATTTGTTGAAGAGACTTTCTTTCCTCCATTGTAGGCCCTCAGCTCCTTTGTCAAAGATTAGCTGTCCATAGATGTGTGGTTTTAATTCTGGGCTTTTAATTCTGTTCCATTGATCTGTGCATCTGTTTTTGTACCAGTACCATGCTGTTTTGATTACTGTGGCTTTGTAGTATGTTTTGAAGTCAGGGATTGTAATGCCTCCAGCTTTGTTCTTCTTTCTCAGGATTGCTTTAGCAATTCAGGGTCTTTTGTTTTGGCGCTCATTTTTTAAATAATGGCTTCAGTATTTTATTTGCATCTGTACATAGATGTATCTATTCAACATGAAAATATTAGCGAACAGTTTAGTTGTTGGGTTTAATGATACAGATAATTAGTTTTTAGAACATTTTTTAATGTGTGTAGATTCAGCAACAGAATGGTTTTGATGAGTATTTTTGTATATTAGATTGATGGAATGGGTTATCTCTGAATTAATTCTTTGAATTGATGATTTTCTTTTTCCTAGTCCGCAGATAAGCAGAGAGCCCTAGAAGAAACCAAAGCCTACACCACCCAGTCCTTAGCAAGTGTTGCCTATCTGATAAATACCTTGGCCAACAATGTCCTGCAGATGCTGGATATCCAGGCGTCCCAGCTGCGAAGGATGGAATCTTCAATCAATCATATTTCCCAAGTGAGACCACACTATTTTCCTATCTTGCCTATGAGGAACACTTAATAAACAGGCACTCTGTAATGCTGGCAGCCTTTATTATGTGAGTTAACCCACGTTTGATTTGGAAAATACAAACTCAATATTAGGTTTTTTTTTGATTCTGTCTTTTTGTGGAGTGATTATCTTCTCTGTGATTTTGATAAGGAAGTAAACTTGAATGATTTCTATTAAAAGTCAGTTGTCATGTTAAAATAATCAGCCTTGAGGTGAAAATTTATTGGATTTCTTCCAACTTTTACCAAATTAGTTATCTTTTTGAAAATATAAATGTGGTAGCTTGATGACTTGTGTAAATTTTGTTTCTGTTGGTAGGATTTTTGTTTACCAGGATGGTACCATACCTCAATTATGGAAAGATTAATCTAAGTGACCTTATAAAATTATCTTTATATAGAACTTAAAAAAAAATTAATGTTATACTTTTTCCATTATAAAAGTCATGCTCATGAATATACAGAAAAAGAGACAAAATGGAAAAACTAGCCCTCTCCCCACTACTTGCGCATTTCGCTATTAATATTTTGGTATATCTCCATCTAATACTTTTTTCTTATAAATAATTTTTAAAATTTAGCTGTGATTATATTATGTATAAAACATCCCATGATGTTTTAAGTTCTTTATAAATGATTTCAGTGGTTGCATAATGTTGCGTGCATATGTTATAGCTTTTATAACCCTTCCTTATTTTCGGGCCATTTAAAATAATAGTGCAATGAAAAACCAATTTGTAAATGCAAAATGCATTTTAAAACATTAAAAAGGTAGAGGTTTTGATCTGCCTGCTTCTTTTTGATGAGAACCTTGGAGCTTTTTTATTTTAGCATGCTTGTCATTTGAGTAGCTTGGTAGTATTCAACACTCTTTTTAGATGTAAATGATTATAACCCCTCTGGAATAAAATGAAATTTAAAATTGCATATTATCTTTTATTGTATATATCTTAAGAGTTCAGGACTCTTTTGAAATTGATTAATTCAACATTTTTTGAAGTCTGAAATTTAATTTGTATAATTAAATAAAATATGGTCCAGATAAATCAATATGGGAGGTCTACCTTATATTTCTGTTACTTGAAAATTCATCAGACCATTCAGAGATATTTCTTGTTATTTAATATTATTTCATCTTAACTCTGAATTTGCCACTATTAGAGTTTATTCACATCCCATATTAACTTCTGTAGACATGGTATAATTTATTGCTTGTTGTATTGCTGTTTCTCTTAAACTGAAAAGAAAAGCAAAGAATTGGTGAGTTTTAATGAGTGAGAGGTAAATTTTCTTCTGAAAAGATCTCTTAGAGGAAATTATCAGTGGAATTTTAAATGATGAAATAGATTAAACTTGGTTTTCTAAGAAGAAGGGATGTTGACTGTTGCTAATCTGATAGAGAATTTTGAGGTTTATACTTGAGAGTCTTAAAATTTCTGCATATTTGAAGTTGTGTCAGAGGACCCAAAAAAGAATGTAGGAAGAAAAGTGCAAGTCCAGAAGAGAAATTAATATATTAGAGTTCCTAAAAAGGAGGGACAGCTTTTTATTAGTTTTCAAGAGAAAGTAGGAAAGATCGTGTGGGTAGATGATAACAACAAGTAAATGACAATGAATGAGAGTCATCTATTTCCTGATTAGGATTTTGTAGGTCTTTGATAGGAAGGGTAGCACCCTTAAGGAGGAAAGTGAATAAGTCTACTCTAGCTAATACGTACATGTATTAATTCAGTTAATGAGAACATTTTCGAGTATCACAAATTTATATTAACATCGTCTAATACTGTCTTTTAAGCTATTCTAATGGAATAAGTAAGAAATGGAAGTGATGAATGGATAGAGATTAGTAGGTCAGAAATAACAGGGGCTTGAGTGAGAGCTGTCAAGAATATGTTGAACCTCTTCATTTGGAGTTAAGCTAAGTCTGGAGAGCAGTAGCTGGGGAGGGAGGGTTCTGCTGCTCTACAGCTGCTGTTAAGTTTACACTGAGTGTGTCTTAGCATGTTGGATGAGGGGTTGAGTAGGAGAAATGGGTTGATGGAGGCTATATCTAAGAAAAATAAGAGTAAATTTTAAAAATTTTATATATTTTTTATCATTTGCCTTAATGATAGAAAATTTTTTCACTTACGTTTAATGTACAGGTAGAGTCTTTATTTTAAAAGTCAACTGAATATCAAAACTGTTTGCTCCTTAGACTGAAAAGTTACTCTGTAATGTAAGAGAAAATGTGGCCATATGAAATGGGCCATATAAAAACAGGCTTTGGGCCAGATTTGGCATGTAGGCCATAGTTTGTAAGCCCTTGCTCTAAAATACTGGTTTTTCAAATGTTTGGTACTTAAATTTTATTATTATTATGCTTAGTTAAGAAGATTATTGTTTGTAGAGAGGGTCAGAAGGTTCTTAAGATATCTTGAGACCAGAGTGTTTTGCAATTTAGGCAAAAATACTAGGTTTGGAGAATTGGAGAGGAGATGGGATTGCAGAAGCAAAGAGGGCAGGGGTTGTCAGGTCGGAGACGGGCACTTGTCTGTTGCAATGGTGATGGATGTCAGTGTGATTGATGGGCTGTTTGGTAGCGTGGTTCGGGGCCAGTAGATGCTAGATATCTGAGGTCTTCGATTTCTGTCCTCATCACTATCTTTTTCTTGTTTCCTGGGTAAGAACTGGATCACTTTTCAGCCTTCTGGTGCTCCAGCTCTTTTCTCCATTTTCATGGAAATGAAGGCTGAGTAGGATTGGGAGGGCTGAGGGTGGGGGCTCTAGGTTTTACTCTGGCTCTTCTGCTGACTTGTCTGACATTTGGCTTCTTTGAACTTAGATTTTCTTATCTGTAAAATGATAGAACTGATTTTATGTTTTCTGAACTGTCTTCCATCTGAAATTCTTTATTCTTCTGAGATTCTCACAAATGAACTTGTGATTGCCTTTTTCTCTTTCTCTTCTGCTGGGTCTGCTGGTCGCTTATTCTGTGCCCCGCTGACCTCAACCCTCTGTCACTCTGATGGAACTGAACTATTTCCCAAATTACTCTTTATTTTTTTGAGGAAGATTTGCCCTGAGCTAACTACTACCAATCCTCCCCTTTTTGCTGAGGAAGACTGGCCCTGAGCTAACTTCCATGCCCATCTTCCTCTACTTTATACGTGGGACGCCTACCACAGCATGGCTTTTGCCAAGTGGTGCCATATCCACACCCGGGATCCAAACTGGTGAACACTGGGCCACCGAGAAGCGGAACATGTGCACTTAACCACTGCGCCACCGGGCCACCCCCCTCCAAATTACTCTGAATTTGAATCTGAGGGTAGTAATTCCATGGACTCGACCAACTATGTATCAGGAAGAAGTACTTCAACAAAACAGAGTAATAACTCGTTCTCTGAATGTCAAGTGTTTTGAGAAACAAGACAGTTGATTACAAATATTTAGTATCAGACACATTTTTGTACTAAAAAACAATATAGTATTAAGTAGTGTACTAATTTACACCACACTCACCATATCCATAAGGTAGTATTAGGCTATCTTTATGTGGATTACCTTAGCTATTTTAAGGATGGTAAATTTTAAAGAAATTCCATTTCTAGCTTTGTTCCTATTATCCTATCAATTCTTTGGAAGCATATTATTTGAAAAACTAATTGAAATTTTTAATCTTCAAACTGAGAGTAGAATTTAAATTAACATTGAATATTTTTCAAGAATATTTAGTTATCAGAGAAAACTTTTAATTTTACTGAATACTTATATAAGCACACATAGGTACTTTTAAGTCAGAATAGCACTATGTAGAAAGATGAATGCTGTTTATACTGTGTCCATTTCTGGTAAGTAAAAACCAAAAAAAAGGTTTATACAACATTATTCAAACTAAGATTCTTAGAAACTTCTAAACTAAAATTCTTCTCTTAACTACTAAAAACAGTCAGTGCTGGCTATATTCAGTTCATCATGGCTTAGAAGATCAAGAGAGGTCAAAAGGCAACATGAAGAACTTAAAAAGTAGTGTTCCTCCCACCCTCCCAAGAGCTGACCAGGGCTTACTGGGCCAAGTGTTGAAGTAGTGTAGGTAGCAGGTAGCAAGTAAAGGAGGGAGAAAGGAATGATTGTGAAAAAATAGAAGGATGGAAATAATTCTTCTTAAGGATTAGGTCCTCAAAGGCAATGGAAGGTCTAAACGCTGAGGAACTCACTGTAGGTAATTTTTTTATGCAGTTCCTAATTAATTTCGTATGTATAGTTTATATCGTCGTATAAAAAAATGAATAACTGAAAATGAACCATTCAGCTTGTTACTAATTTGTTTTATGAAAGATGAATAATTTAAAGCATATTTGTAATTTAGATAATTAAATGCTTACTTGAAATGTTAACTTACTAATAAAACATTCAAGACTCATATTTAAAAGCACTCAACTTAGTTGAGTTAACCCACTGTAATTGTTTGATTGCAGATGTTTTCCCACACTGCTGGGCAGCTAACCGAGGTAGTGCTGTTCAGTGCAGTCAGCCCTTGATTATCTGTGGTAATGGGAAACAACAATGCGTGGGTAACCCTCAAATAAATTCTTTGTACAGGACCTTCCTGTCCATCTGCTGTGGCCTGAGTGCGTGCTTGGGTCTGTGATGGAGATGTGAGAGCGGGGCGCAGGCTTGCAAGGGAGCTGGGAGTCGGTGTGATTATCTCAAGGCGGTAAGAGGTATCCTGGAGAGCCTGGCACTGTGTGGCTGAAGTCTGGTGGGGGCAGCCCGCAGCATGCGAGACCAGCTTAGCAATAGCAGTAAGAAGGATGAAGAAACAAGTTAAGGAACTGCGAGAACAGATGTTTAAGTCCTGCACAGTTGCGGTGACAGTTACTTGGTGTGTTTTTGGTTAACAGGTAGCAAACAATAATAATATTAATGGCTGCGTACTTGCATTAGTTTTGGTCGTCTTTGCTACCTAGTTACAGGTGAGTGCTGTTATTGAGGCCTTTTCTAAATAAGAGCAAGTTAATTCTCATATAACTAAAAACTTTAGAAATCTAGGATAAATTTGAAATACTTGTCTTACTATTAACATTCTTCCTAAATATCAGTGTTGAACTTGTCCTTTCAAAATTTAACTTAATACATTTTAGCATTGTAATGTCAAAGAATATTATGAAGGCAAAGGCAATGGTGATTACTGAAAACTCTGAATTTGATTTAGGAAAAACATAGTAACATAGTTGCCATATCTTTTTATTTAAAAATATGTCATAGGAGCTTTACAGAAGTTCTTTTAAAACTGGCAATTGGCTGTGAGTTGGTGAATGTTGAAGCTGGATGTTAGTTCTGTGGGGGGTGTTCATTATATTACTCTGTCTAATTTGACTGATTATATTTTCCACAAGAGAAAGCTTTGAAAAATTGGAAATAGGTGATTGCTGAAAGCTTCAGAATCTTCTGGACCAAACTTTCTGCTCTTTATTTGTGGAATAGATTTATTATTCTCCACTAAATTGTTATTCAGACTCTAAATAAAACTGTAGCTCTTCTCCAAATGTGTGTTTGATTCTGTCCACAGGAATTCCTACAGTTCAACCCAGTGTGGTAGTGGGATGGCAAGAATACGGATTATACTCTTTATTTTTCTTAACCATATATTACTTTTATTACTGTAAATGTTTAAAAAAAGTTAATGGCACCAAATATCTATACTTATGCAGTCACTAGAGGCATTAATCTTGAGTCAGTTCTTAGAAAAAGTTTGAAAACAATTGATATTTGAGAGTGAATAATGTAAGAGACAAATGAATTAGTCCTTTCTCTAGATCACTGGTTTCTCAGCCAGGGCAGTTTTACTCCCAAGGGGACATTCGGCAGTGTCAGACATCTTTGGTTGTCGCCACTTGAGGTCGAGGAGAGCTCCAGGTATTGCTGGAACGCTCCTCCACATCCTGCAGTGCTCAGGCCAGCTCCCCCTCAACAAAGAGTTCTCTGGCCCCGATGTCAGGAATGTTGCTGTTGAGAAACCCTGTTCTGGTTTTTCTAAGATGTAGGCATTCGTTTGGAGTAGACAACTAGAAACATCATATAGCCAAACTAAATTATTTTTACTTTCCATAGACATATGCTGTTAAGAATTATATTTTAAAATAGCCTTCAGTTTTTAATGAGAATTAGTACGAGAGGCAACAAAGAGCATTTTTCTCATAATTACTTCAACCAATTCCTTTTAGAGTTTAGTGCTGGGAAAATTGTCACTTCCCTGATGAAGGGGTATATTTCCTTGTAACTCATTATTTCTGCTTTGCCTTCTCTCTCCGGAAGCTAAGAGCCCAATATTGTGCCTCATTATAGCAACTCTCTCTTATTTAGGCTTATTTACAGTTCTGTGATCTTTTCCTTTGCTGTATTGGTCTTCCTTTTATCCTTAGCAGAATGGTCTATGGGTTTGGGCTATGTGTGTGTGTGTCTGTAAAGAGAACATATAGGTAATATGTAGGTGCTTCCTGTCCCCAGGTATGATCAAATGTTTTAATGCTTTTTTAAAAAAAAGTCTCAATTTTCGAGCAATTTAAAAATATGTGCTTGTTATAAAATACAACTGTATATTAGTGCAAATAATAAGTGAAAGTTGCTCTTCCCTTTTCATTCTCCAGAGATTTATTAGTATTTCTAGTAGGAAAATTTGAAGTTGAAGTTCAATTTGCCATATGCTTAGAATTCTATTATGCTTGGTTGGGTTTGCATTCTTATGGTTTCATTTCTAGGTAAGATAATTACATTTCTAAAAACTGACTGGAGTAAAAAGTGTCTCAAGAGGATTACATTCTCTAATAAATTTTCTTTTATTGATATGACAAACAACAGGTATATAAAAAATAAGTGCCATATTTTGTTTGTTTTTTATTTTGAAGCATATGCCATGAGTACGAAATCTTTCTAGCCCATATTTTTAATGGTTCAGGAGGACCCATTAAAAATTATTCAAAACATGATTAATTTTCATTTCTCTGAAGTTAAAAATAGGTAAATTCCAATAGCTTCACTAATATGCAAACTTCTTTTTTCTGTTATAGCTCCCCCAGCCAGCTGAAAAGGAAAGATGTTGTAATTTACCTAACATGCACAGAAAAAGTTCAAAGACCATTTTCATCTTAAAAAGAAATACTTAAAATGATAAGGTTACTACCATGGCCAGTCTTTTATTTGATGCTTACTTTACACATTTATTAGTTCAGAACTTACAGATTCTGTTGCTTTTAAGATCTCTTGGTTGAAATAGGAGGCTTTGAATTTATTTCAAGTTCTCTTCATACTTCAGGTAGTTTAGAAGGATAAATAATCAGCTTTCAGATTTCGTAAAGTGATGTTTAATAGTGTCATGATGGTTATCTTTTCTCTCCATTTCTGTATTATTAACTGGTTCTTTTAGAAAGGGGAAATTGAAGTGGGTCTGGGGAGGAATTAGCAAAATTGTCTATTAATTGCTGCTGAGGCAGGAACGATGGTAAGAGATGTGAACAATTTTAGTGAAGTACTTTTCTGACTCTTGACTGCAACTCACAGTAAAAAATACATTGTACATTGCGTCCAGTACACAATTCGTGTATGTATTTATATACATAACAAATGTTTCAAGAAACAGTTCTTACCTTACAGGTAAACATGCAGCCTGATATTTCTGTTCTATTTCATTTAAAATAATTGCTGCTCACATCCCACTACATTGCAATCTGCAGTTTGAAAAATGCTGTCTTAGTGGGGCTGGCCCTGTGGCCGAGTGGTTAAGTTCACGTGCTCCGCTGCAGGCGTCCCAGTGTTTCGTTGGTTCGAATCCTGGGCGCAGACATGGCACTGCTCGTCAGATCACGCTGAGGCGGCGTCCCACATACCACAACTAGAAGAACCCACAACGAGAAATATACAACTATGTACTGGGGGGCTTTGGGGAGAAAAAGGAAAAAATAAAATCTTTAAAAAAAAAAAAATGCTGTCTTAGTGTGTTAATTACCTGTGTTTGTGGAGAAATTCACCCTCTATTAGCAAATAAAAAACTGAGTAAAAACACATTGTCGTTCTGTACTAAATTATATCCTATTGTGAGCATTTAATAAATAAAATATATTGATGAAATATTTTACAAGAATTGTGTCATGGTAAAATATAAGCAGCTTAGCCTGAGTAAACTTAAGTTTTTCTGTAAAAAAAAGACTTTTATTTTTAACATTGTATTTATATTTTAGGCCTTTCCCTTTTTTTTTTTTTAAAGATTTTATTTTTTTTCCTTTTTCTCCCCAAAGCCCCCCGGTACATAGTTGTATATTCTTCGTTGTGGGTCCTTCTAGTTGTGGCATGTGGGATGCCGCCCCAGCGTGGTCTGATGAGCAGTGCCATGTCCACGCCCAGGATTCGAACCTACGAAGCACTGGGCCGCCTGCAGGGGAGCACCCGAACTTAACCACTCGGCCACGGGGCCAGCCCCAGGCCTTTCCCTTTTTTTTTTTTTTTTTTTTTACAAAAAGCGATTTCAACACTAATAGAAATTATACTAATAGGCTATTTTTATTTTTTTAAATATCCTTTTTTTTTGGCGCAGGTTGGCGCCTGAGCTATCATCTGTTGCCAATCTTTATTTCTTTTCTCTTTTTTTCCTTCTTCTTCTCCCTAAAGCCCCCCAGTACGTAGTTGTCTATTCTAGGGTTGTGCCATGTGGGACCCTGCCTCAGCGTGGCCTGATGATCGGTCCCATGTCCGTGCACAGGATCCAAACTGGTGAAACCCTGAGCCGCCAAATTGGAGCGCACAAACTTAACCGCTCAGCCATGGGCTGGGCCCTAGGCTATTTTTAAATGTAGCCAGATTAATCACTGGGGCTTTTTTAATCATTATATTAGGCCAAATCTTAGTGGAGAGGGGAAAAATTAGTTTGTTTTAACCCAGGGGTTGGCAAACTTTTTCTGTAAAGGGCCGTCTAGTAAATATTTTAGACTTTGCAGGCCATGAGGTCTCCATTACAACTACCCATCTCTGCTGTGGTAGTGTGAAAATATGTAAGCAAGTAGAATGGCTGTTTTCCAATAAAACTTTATTTATGGAAACTGAAATTTGAATTCTGTACAATTTTCACGTCATGACATTGTTTTTCTTTGAGGTTTTTAACCACTAAAAAATGTAAACACCACTCAAAACTTTTGGGCTGTAGAAAACAGATGGTGGGCCAGATTTGGTCTACCAGTCATGGTTTGCCAACCCTTGCTTTAGCCTAAAAATGGAGAAAGTCAGTATTAGTCCAAAAAGGAGAAAATTTATCAGTTATGATTAAGAATATGAAAAATGATGTTAAGTCTCTGAGCATTTATATTTTGATTTTTCTAGATATTAGAGCTGTATATTTTTGTGTTGTGTTTATATTTTGCAGACTGTTGATATTCATAAAGAGAAAGTTGCAAGAAGAGAAATTGGTATTTTGACTACCAATAAAAACACTTCAAGGACACATAAGATTATTGCTCCAGCTAACCTTGAACGACCAGTTCGTTACATTAGAAAACCTATTGACTATACTATTCTAGATGATATTGGACATGGAGTAAAGGTAAGTATAATTTTTGTCAAGCTTTTTAAAACAATAGCCCATAATGAAACTAACTCTAGAAAATTAAACTTTTATCTTTCCTTTCCTAGAGAACCAAATCTTGGCCCAGTTGTGGTTCTGAAGATTCCTTACTGCTATAACTTTTATCCTTCTTGCTTCTTCTTAGCACTGTGTTCTCAAGTTGTGAACAATCATCTTTGAATGAATTGGATTTACTTATTCAGTTATGATAATACCTCATATATATCTGGTAAATAAGTGTGTGTAATCTTTTTAATCTTTTAATGATTTAATATGATATTAAAATTATTCAGTATGTTATTATTTAACTTATCTCAAAAAATTTATCAGCAAACTTTTGGCATTAGTTTTCAGAAAGAACATATATAAACAAGCATGTACTTTGAATTTTTCTAAAATGACTGTATCTTGACATTTTGGGTGAGAATAGTGTAGATAATAGTAATATGTGAATTAATCCTTCCACTGCTTTTGAGTATATAGCCATTATATATTTTGGCTATCTTTTAAAATGTATTTGAGTGCCTGCTATTTATGTAAAGTATCATAATCAAAACTGAGGAGTCTGTAAGTTTCATTTAAATTGGTGCATAAACTTAAGCTGTTCAGGGCTTCAGCTAAATATTAAGTTATTTAAAGTTTGCATCTCATCAGTGATTTGAAAGACAAATGACTTATCAAATGTGACTTTGAATATATATCTGCTTCTAAGAGAAACTGTATAGTTCATGCAGTTGATTTATATTTAATAGAAGCTGATTTATGTGTAATATATTTAAATATAAATTTAAATAAAAAATATACCCCACACTAGTATGCCTAGAAGTCAGTTAAATCTAAATTTAGTATAGATCTATGTAAAAGAAAATGTACAGTGTAAATTTTTTTAAAAAATCCTTTTCTTCCTCACAATTTTGGTATAAGCACTATTATCTGAAATTTGATATTTAATTTTATAATTGACACCTACATGCATTTAGATTACTGGACTAATTAGAGCATGTAAAATAGGATGTGTAATTGGATGGATAAGTAATAACTGAAATTTATTCTAACCTGGGAAAATCTTTTGAAGTTTATTCAAGGCTAACAAGTGCTAATAGAAAATTTTAGGGTACTGCCAGAATCTAACGACAAAAAGCATTTAGAATATAAAACATCGTATTTGTGCTTGCCCGATTATGTAATAAAAGGTGATTTCCCCCCACCCCAATTCTTATTTAATCCTCAAGTAAAATGTTACTCTTTTAGGACTCTGTAGTCCTTTTCATTGTTTGGACTTTCAGTGTTCAGGGGTCACTAATTGAAACTTAAGTTTTTGACTAAAGCAATGTCTTATATAATTTCATCAAAAACAAAAAACTCCTGTTCATGACACATTCTGCTTTAACCACTCTTTCTATGATCTACTGAAACATTATTTTTTAATGCTGAATGCTTAACTTGTTTTTTCTTTGTTTTTTTCCTTTCTCTTCACATCCTGAAGTTCCAACTAACCTTTCAATGCTTTTTTCTTACTTCTTTTATTTGCTCCATTTATGCATTAAGTGGTTGCTTAGATTTAAGGTAAGAGATTCCAGGGCTGGATTTCCATTCTTTGTTCTTACATAGAATATTACATATGGGGAGTGAAGAGATATTTGGCATTTGGCCTTTTAAAACCAACCAATAATTACTCTTTTTTATTTTATTTTTGTCATGCAGCTTTGTGGTGTTCATGTTCCATAAGGGCAAATATTTTTGTCTGTTTTGTTCACTACCCTGTGCTGTGTGCCTAGAACAGTGCCTGACACACATTAGGTGTTTGGTAAATATTTGCTGAGTAAATGGTTATTTAGCATTGTTAATATATTTTGTGAAACTGAAATGTAAGTTAGTCTATCATAAAAATGTCATTATGAAATACCATTAGCTGGATCTTTCTAAATGTAGAAATTTTGTTATGGATTGGAGGGCCGACTGATGTGCTTTATTTAACCCTCCCCCTGTGTAATAGACTTTTTATTCTATAAATGGTGTGCTTTGTTAAACACCTTGTGGCCAGTATGTCATTATCTCTTGACTCTTAATCACTATAAAGAAATTGAGAAGCAGAAAATATATAATGTTATGGGTTTTTTTTAAGTTGCAGTATCATGTATTTTGGAAGAAACAATTAGTTGTATTTTTCAAATTTCTATATAAAATATGTATTTCAGTATAAACTCACTTTAAGTCTTTCAAGCTGAGTATTAATTATATGCAAAACATCAAAAGCTCATGATAGTGTTTAACAGAATACAAGTTAAGAATTAGAGATAATATTTCCTTTTGTTATTTGTTGCAGTAACATTTTAGTGTTTTGGAAGATTACTGGTAAAAGACATTCAAGTGTATTCAAGGAGCCTGTCAAATGGAATGTTACTAAAATTATTTTCACCAAACTGAGCATGCATTTCTTTCTTGTTCTTTTTTTCTTAGCTGAATTTTGTAATTTCTTTTCAAATACATATTCTTTCCATCTAATACCCTGTTTGCCTTGTCCTCAGTGTAGTGAGTGATAACATGAAGAGAAGATGACTGAGACCTGAATCATTGACTAGCTGCTAACCTAGGCCCCCGAGATCTCAGCAGATCCTAGTAGAGAAATGTGACTAGTGGAGCAATGTGACTAGTGGAGCCCAGGCTAATGTATTTTTTGTTTTCTTGATTGGAGTGTTGGCCCCAAGCCCTCGATCTCCATGAGTGAGCATGTGGAATTGAGGGGATTCCTGTCGCATAAAGTAGGTACAACTAGATTGAAAGCAGTCTGTGTGGCTCCCCTGGCTCTTTACCCCTAAAGTGTGTGTTCAGATTTTGGCTATTGCTGTGTTAACCTCCAAAGTGATAGAAGTGCACACAAAGATTAGCTGAGGGAAAACCCCAGAAATGGACCAGTTCTTTTCCCTTAAAGTTTAGACCAGCTTGGCTAAGCTCCTATCCCATGCTCATTTCCTCCAAACATTACTGTGATTCCTTCTTGACCTTCCTGGGTTCAGGATCTTTTCCATGTGGGAGATAGGCCAAAATGAGTGGGAAATGAGAGACTCCTAGACAGATCTGACAGGGAAATCACACTTGGATAAGCATTCCTTTACGTCTTCACTTTTTGCACCACCGAGCTCCGCTCCTGAGTAAGATGGCTCCGTGTAGGTGTTTGTTTTATATCGGAGTGGAGTTGACAGGGTGAGAAGAGTACCCTGAGCTCATCGTCGAAGCCACAATGTGCCAGTGCTCTGTCTTGTCTTTCTTCCTATCCTTTGTATGCCTGTCTTCTCTAAAAACTTGTGGCACATAGTTAATAATTTTGGGTGAACCAAAACAGAGTAGAAAAAAATATTCAGTATATAGTAAATCATTACTCTTTTTATGCTGGTGAAAAAAAGATGAGTGGTTTTAGAAGAGTGATTAATGGAATAATTGATTATATAAAGGTAGAAAATATAGAGTTAAAGAAAACAATGTTACAGTTGGAGGGGACTGCAGATAATAAACTAGTCCAGTGGTTTTCTGCCTGAGCTTCTTGGAGACCTATGGATTGTATCAAGTGCCCTAGAGGTCTCCAGATGTTTGATAGGCTTATCTCCTCTTTGATTTCCTTCTCACCTCTTCATGAGGCTCTGTCTTTGCTTCCGTTGCTGTCAGACTTTTGATGCCTTTCAGACAGACTGTAAACTAAGATCATACTTTGAGACCAGACACATGGGCTTGGACTCAGAAGAGACCTCCATGCTTAAGAGTTGAAATTTTAACATTTTATACAGCATGTTCTGCCGGTGTTTAATGGTTCTTTTCATCTGAAATTTGGGTTAGTTGTTTTTCATTCATTTGACTGAGGAGAACAAGTTGTAGATTTTAATTCAAAAGACCTTTGAAAACAATGTGGTGATATTTTTACAGTAAAAGGCATAAAAAGCTAATGGATAGAATGCCATATCAGAAGTGTTTTTAATATGTGCCTGAGGCCATATGAAAGTGGAATGTACCTTAAACTGTGGTATGCTTTCTCCACTCTTTATTTTAATAATAAAAAGAGTTTTAAGACCATGTTACTGATGTATATATTTGAAATGGATTTTTCTGTTGAAAGTAGTAAAATTGTCACTAAGGAAGCTAAGCTTAAGTACTTTTTAAATAAGTATATTAGTTTAATCAAAAATAGTAAAGACTTCTGTTAAAGTAGTACTTATTTCAGTTGAACAGTGTGCAAGCAGATTCTAAATAATTAATGAGGAGGAGTTAGGGGTTATTTTACAGCTAAAACAGTAAGAGTATAACACTTTGGACAATTTTGCTTGGGATCTTGAAGATCTGTAACTTAACTGTATGTGAAAAACGGGCTAGCTTCTTCATTTGAGCGCAGTCTTTAACAAGCGTTTGCCATTCCCTACACCTGGGTGCTCAGTTCCCCCTCACATTTCTAGCTTCAGATGCAGTTGAGGGGTCACTCTGAGGCGTTTATTTGACACAACACTTGGAAGAAAAACTCCATAAACAGCAACCCTTGGGAGGTCCATCTGTTTTTGCCTATTCCAATCTTGAGCCACCAATTCGATTTTGGCAAAAGCCACTTGTCAGAAACTATTTGCAGAATCAAGCAGATTCTTCCATCAATCAAGTTCGTCCATCTTTATTCTTCTTTTCTTCTCCTTTCTTTATCTGTTTCTCTCCCCTGCTACTCCTGATCTCTTACTCCATATCTCTGAATTAGATTACTGTATTTTAGGACTCTTGGGCACCTTAAGCTTTTTGTCTTTCTAACTCTCTTACTAAAATTTTTCTTGTCTCCTGAATTCGTACTCAAATTCCTGATTTCAGCTCTGCTTCCTCAGAGGATCTCCTGGTCCTTTGCCTGCTAGCCCCCAGAATTGAAGTAGGAGAGGCATAGAGATCTCTAGGAAGCCAAAGAATCCTATACTGGGGAGGACTAACGGGGACACTAGTGGACATGAAAGGAAGGCCTGGAGGTGCTTGACCGCAGCTTCTGCACGTCCTCACTACTCCACACCCAGATGCGACCTATACATGCTGCTCGTCTTCTTGGGATGTTTTAATCCTGTTCTTTTTAAATTTGTTAACACTCCAGCGCAGAGTTTTCTCTGTGAAACCTAGCTATTCCTTTTAACACTGATATTTCTTTTTGGGGACTTTCTATATAATTTGTAGACATTCCTTTTTGTTTTAAACATGTGAGTCTTATTTATTCCAAAATATTATAAGTTCCTTAAAAACAGAGAAATCATTTTATAGACCTTTGTGTCCCCAGTGTCCCCGTTATCTTTCACATTCCTTTACCCTTGTACCTAGTAGTTTGGCAGGTGGTAGGTGGTTGATAAATGAGGGCTATACCACAGGTATTATTTTAGGGTGTGTCTGCCACTGTCGCGTTGCAGCAGGGCATCCGTCAGTGGGAGGTCTCTTCATAGCAGAAGTGATGTGCTCTACGAACTAGAGGTACCTGGCTGGCCAGCTGTATAAAAAATACTGAGGTTCACAGAGTCCTGGAAAACACTGAAATTTGTAATGAACATCATATTATATATCAAGGTTCAAGGAGATACTGAAGTTCCACAAAGGATAGAGCAGGGACAGGGCAGGGAAGGTAGGGTCACAGTAGAAACAATGTTAAGGTGTGACGACTGGCCTGATGGTTGGTGCTGGTTGTAGACATCTCCGAAGCCACTCTTTGATCATAAAGGAACTACTCCTACCTCCAGTATTATCTGTGTTCCTTGGTCACAGACCATTGGGAAAATATTTGTGCTGTGGCCATAAATTAAGCTTCATCACCTAAATGAAATATTTCTTCTGTTTTGAGGATTTCTCTCTGGTAGGGGAAAGGAAGGGACCTTTCCTACTGTTCTTCCTTGTGCCTAATACCTCCTTCACTTAGCTCTCAGTGATGACTTTCCCCTTTATGGAATCAAAACATACCCATGTAATTGAATTATTGTTGCAGTCAGCCACCAAAATTTCATTCCAGTTCCCAAGTAAAACTTTGAGAAGCGTGATGAACATTCCCACTCGTCATTCGGGACCATTGACTGCATGTTTATGTGCAGATGATAGTTCTGCTTGTTTGCAAGCTTTTTAAGAAGTTTCGTCGGAAGTGCTGTTATGAAGTGGGTGCAGTGTTGCTTCGTTTTCTTTGTCCTGAGTTTGTGCTGCACACACACGCACTCTCACACACACGCACTCTCTCTCTAGCTAAGTTCCCCGTCACCACACACAGTTTAGTCACGTGTTTGCTACTGTCAGGAAATGTTGTTTCCCTCATAAACTTACCTCAAAAAAGTTTTTAGAACTATGATGGCTGTCCAGTAAGTATTTTTTTCCCAAATTATTTTAGATTTGACATAGAGTTTTTTTTTAACTTTAATTACAGTACAGATTCCACCTATGGTAAAGAAATTAAGTTTTGTTTGGCAGTTGCTCCTGTTCTCTTGCCTTTCCCTCAAATTTCATGGCAGTTTTTACACTCTATGTAGCATATTCAGTTTTACTTAGCATAGAAGCCTTTTTTTCCCATAAAGGAAAGCTACATTAAAGACATATTGAAAACTCTTTTAGCTTAATATAAAGTACCAGTGAATACAGTATCACTGAATACAGTATCAGTGAAGTATAAAATTATACATTATTTGGACATTCTACAGGAACTCTGGTTTTTCAAGTGGTTTAATTTACTCATCCAAATCCCACTAACCAAATACAATTTTTTGATGACTCTACAGATCATAAAATGTCTCAAGTGTTACATATAGAAGTACCCACCAGATTTTAGTTTATAGATTGTTTATTTTGTATTATTTTGGGGGTAGATTAGAAGGCTTATAGATGATACTGCAATTTAAACAAAAGCACCTTACATATCAAAACCTTAAACAAATCAAAGTTGGAAAGCTATTTTCAAGTATTTTAGCTCTTCCATGCATAGAATAAACTTCTCTTTTACTCTTGTTCTGTCTCTGCTCCTTCTCCGTCCTGTTTCTAGCAGGTGGATGTAGTTTAGTGTTTGCTTCACCCACTTCCTCCTCCTCACTCAAAGTAACTTTGGGTTTTATGTTGTTTAAGGTTGAGCTTAAAGGACTTTGGTTACTACTTTAAAAAAATCTTCTGGTATTGTAAATTAAGATTTACAGTTTTAAAAACTATTGGTTATTTGTCATATGACTCCTAAAATTTTCCCCAAATGTGGATTAATTTTTTTAAAACTTCTGGCATTTCCATTTTTAGTTATGATTAGCATACCCTCTGTTTATTAATGAGGGGGAGAGCAAGGACGAGTTAATCTTTATTCTTACTTGATAGCCAGTTTGTTTTGTTTTTATTGTTTAAAAGCAACAGCAAAAGGATTACAGATAAATGCTTCACTTTAAAAATACTGACATTTCAAAGGTATCATTTGTCATTAAAGATTGTTTTAACATCACACACAACTTGTTCACTGGGCTATTCATTTGAAGAGTTTGTTCCTTGATATATTATTTCTTGCCTATTCAGATAACTAGTAATATTTTAGAATTTTTAAAAATTCTGTTTGTCAGATTTAATTTTAACAGCCTCAGTACTTGCTATACATTTATGATTTGTTTACTTAAAATTTATATTTTGCAGTTACAGTTATAAATATATTCTGATGTCAGTGGTGTAATGTCTTGCAGTTTCATTTTACAAGTATAATTTAGATACTCTAGAACTTTTCTTATTAGAAAAGTTGATTCTTTTTTGAAGTGTTTGGCAATCCAAAATATTAGGGGCTTAAAAAATAGGGTCAGATATGCTATGGTGAGCATTAACTCTAACTCATTGGTAATCTCAAGCAACTTGAGATTGCATTTGAACTATGTTTGTGAATGACTTCCCTTAGCTCCTTGAGATATCCAGATTTCTAGGGCTTTCTGTATAAGTGCTAACATGCTCCTTTGGTAGCATCCATTGTTCCCAGTTTACCCAACTTTCCCACACTTGCATTTTCAGTTGGGGATAGAGTAGTGAGGAGTCACGGTGGAGCTCTGAGGCCTTAGAACTGACCATTTTACATCTTTCCCATGCCTGAATAATCTCCATGTTGGGCCTGAATGGGTCTCACTCCCACTGGAACTAGGACATTGCTAGTGGCCCCTGTGCTGCTCCCAGCTGAATGGGATACCTCAGCCCTAACTTTCTGCTTCAGATGTTTAGGCACATGCCTCAACTTCTGGCAGTTTTCAGGTAGGTGATTCCTTCGTAAGAGAACATTAAAGAAGTCTGAATTGTATGGCCAATCCATCATTTAAAAACCTAAATTTTTCTCTGTATATCATACAATTTAACTTTATTTAATATTCTCTGGTTAAAATGGATCAGAACTATAGTTGTATATTTTATTTGGGAAACGTGTGTTTTGTTTTTTATGATATATTTGCTATCTAAAAAACAAGGAATTGCTTAAAGGCGTTATTGTTTCTGATTGAGTTACTCTTTATTAAAACTAAGCTTTTTATGGTTATCCTATTTAATTTCAATTGATTGTAGTTTTAAGCAGTCTAACCAGTGATCTGTTGGTGTGATGGCCTAATGGCAAATAAAGTCTTTGCATACAAGTTTATGATCATTTGAAAATCTCATGTTAGGAAGAGTCCTTTGAGTACAACTGTAGAATAATAGTAGACTAGAAATTGCATATGAAATGCATGGCCTCTGATTGTTTTTCCTATTTACACCTTCCCCTCCTTTGTTAAATAGCATAGTATTATTTCCCAAAAGTGCCACTTTGTTTCACTGCATGCAAGTTAAGTTTTCCTCACAATTTTTTAGGTGAGTACCCAGAACATGAAGATGGGCGGGCTGCCGCGTACCACACCTCCGGCCCAGAAGCCCCCCAGCCCTCCCCTGTCGGGGAAAGGGGCACTTGGGTGAGTGTGGAACTGAGTGAGGGTTGGAACCATTTCGGGTGGTGCTGCGTGAAAAATAAACGCTACATGGATTTAAACTAATTTTTAATGTTTGAAAAGAGAAGATTTTCTTTCTAGGATTATTTTTTTGTGTGTGTCATTTTTCCTTTTCCTGGGAAACATCTTTAGACTTTAAAAAGATTTTGTGCAGAAATTATTTTTCTAAAGAGTTTTAAATTTTAGGTAAAATTCTAGCCCAAGTTCATGATTTATTTTAAGTTGCACTCTAATTTCCATTTTCAGAAAACTTCCAGAGTCTTTCATATTACAGTTGACTGTTCTCGTTCAGGCTATTCTTCTGAAGAACACTGTGTAGATTATAAAGTTCTGTTTATCTTGTGTTGTTATGAGAACATTGAGCTTTCATTCAGTCTACAGAATTGGGCTCCAGCTTTGACTTTTGGCAGAAATGGTCAATTAATGGAAAGGCTTGACTTTTTTCCTCCTAAAGCATCATAATTTAAACACTTGGTGTACTGTGATTCAGGTTGGCGGTCAGTGGGCACAATGCAGCCCCGAAGCTGGATGGCTGAAACTCTGCCTCAGCTCTGCTCCAGCTCTGCGCTCTTGCATACTCAGCCTCTTAGCGTTTCAGTTTTTTCATCTGTAAAAGGGGGTAATATTTGTCCTCTATCAACTTTTCAGAGTCACTGTACAACAAATTGGAGTTTTAAAAAATGTACAAGACATAGACAAAATGCTGTGACAACCATTGGCTTTATGATACATGCTTAAAAGTTTTTAATTGACAATCTGGTTTTTGGCCCCCTCACCAAAAACAACAACAAAAAAACCTAATCAAGCCTGGGGATCAGGACAGGACAAAGACCAGTTGGGATATAAAGGAGGATAATGTTGGAAGAGGAATTACAGTTAGGACAGTTGGAAACCAAAGAATAAAAATCAGTTCCAGCCAGGAATAAGATGATTTTATTTCAGGTGGGCAAAAAACAGTCTGCTTAGATTAGAGAGGAAAGAATCTAGTAGAAAATAGGAGTTAAACTTCAGGGTAGAATGTAGATGACATGGTAGGGTGTAGCTGTGCAGGGGTAAGAGTACCCACTGTAGTCTTATAAAATAAAATTTTCTGTTAGTCTCAAATTTTGAAGATTTACTCATATACTGGCATTTGTTTTTCTTGTGCGTTAGCAAGGGTTCTGCAGGATCCTTGGCGACCAGAGTCACCGCGCACCACAAGTTGGTTGATGGTCACAGCCTGGCCTTTTCACATGTCTTTGCCTAGCCAACATGTTTTGTTCCTCTGCCCCTTGTTTTTTACCTTGTGTTTATCACTGCTTTCATTGTAGAGTTCTCAATCAGCAAAGGGTTTTTTCTTGGATGAAGCAGAACATTTTTATTGTCTGGAAGTCAGATATTTAGAAATTAATCAGTTTCCTGTCTTAGGTTATTTTATAGTTCCATTGTAATTTCAGAGATGCCTGAACTTCTTTTTGGTATTTTATGTCCAAGGTTCTACATTCCTTTTTCTTCCTTTGACCCAATACCTTGTCTAGTGCTCCTTATTTATTTTTAATTATTAATGTATATATGTATTTATGCAGGGAGATTTTGAGGGTGGTAGAATGGACTGGGTCATTGCAAAGTGATGCCATCCAAAATCAATGAGCCAAAACTTGAGTAGTCCAGGAGAGCAATGTTTGAAGGATCCTTGGGAGCTTTTTGGGAAGGGAATTACTAAGAAATACATAAGTCAAGGGAGCAACATCATTTCAGGAAAGAAAGCTGTTTAATTTTCACATCTTGAGATCCCAATTTTTATTTTTTTGAAGACCAGAATCTCATCTACAAAATGTTAGTTTCACGTCAGTTGAGTATTTATCGTTGTCATAAAGAATTTGGAAACTTAGAGATGAGAATAATTTAATAATCACTAATGTTCTAGTGTGCATCCTACTTCCTGTCATAGTTCCTTTCTTACTCTTCTCATTTTCTTCCTTTAAAAGGAAATTTTGAGAAAAATAGGGAAATATGTTAATAAATCCAGTCTGTTTTGTACTTGACAGTTCAAAGTACATAAGGTAGACCTCGGTGGTCTTTTTTTCTTCCTCTCCCTTTTAAATGTTGAACTCTGAGGAGGGTAAAAGGTAAGAGAGATCGAGGTGAAACTTGGAGGAGAATGTGAGGTGAGAATGGAAGGAGATGAGATTAAATTGTGGATTTCTGTGTATTGGATATAGTTTAATTTCTATGTATTTAATATATAGAGAGGGAGAAGAATTGTTATGGTTGCTATTACTCATCAAAGTGGGGGTTGTGGAGCCAAATTCTGGATTTATTTACCCTATCTTGGAAGATCCTTGGTTAGGGAGAGAGGGGTGAGGAAGATGATGAGTGCATTCATGCAGTGCAGCTTGACGACTTTGACATGCTACTGAAATAATTTGAACTCATCTAAGAAGAGAGTCTGGGGAACATTGGCTTAGCTGGTGGGAGAATCTTCGTGCTCTCAGAATGAATGAGCAGAATTGCATTAGCACAGGGAAATGAGGCTGGAAACTAAAAAATAATACTCCTCAAAACCCTAATGGTGGAGAAGTGATACTTAAGGAAAGATTGAAATTGGTAGCTGGGTTATGTTAAAACACATTTTCCTATCTCTGAGTACAAACTGTATTTCACTACTGGCAACTCTGAATTTATTGTGCCCGAACTTGCTAATCACACGATACATACGCTCTTCTTTTTGTAGGCGGCACTCCCCCTATCGCACACTGGAGCCAGTGCGTCCTCCAGTGGTACCAAATGATTACGTACCTAGCCCAACCCGTAATATGGCTCCCTCGCAGCAGAGCCCTGTGAGGACAGCTTCTGTGAATCAAAGAAATCGAACTTACAGGTATTTTCTCTACCTCAGCACAAAATGTGATGGTCATAGTACCATAACTTGTTCAGATAACTTTAGTTCAATTTCTCTCATTTTCCAAGCACTGAGTTCTTTTCCTCACTCCGCTCTCCCAAACCTCATCTGATGCCACCTCTCTCTCCTCATGCTCTGATGCAACTTTGTGCAGTCAGAAAGTTGAAGAACAGACATCTCAAAGTGCAAACTTCTCCACAAGATCAGTAGTTACAGTTGACCTGAAAACAAATTATGGACCAGATGTGGGAAATTTCAAGTTGTTTTTTGGTGGAACTTTACAGATGAAAAACTATATACAATAAAACATTAATATGGGATAGTATATCAAGATATCATTATAAATAAAATTAAATAATCTGTTTAGGAAAACTATGTTTTTATTATAAAAGGTGTTTCTTCAGACAAGCAATTAAACTGGAGTAAAAGAAAGTAATATCATTATGTGTTGAGCCCCATCATTTGTCACTTAAATTTCTGGAGAATTTTTTCTTCTTAATTTCTTTAATACATGCTTGTTAAAATGTGGTCAAAACAAGTTTCTTGAACTCAGCTTTTTCCCCTACTTTATTAAGAAATTCGTATTTGACGTGAGATCTTTTGAATGATCTTTTCGTAGCTATACTCATTTCAGAGCATTTTGGGAAATGTCGGTGTGCTCTCACTGTGTGCAGCACTCATGTCTGGGTGGCCTTTCTGTCTTTAGCAGCAGTGGGAGCAGTGGCGGGAGCCACCCGAGCAGCCGGAGCAGCAGCAGGGAGAACAGCGGGAGTGGCAGTGTGGGCGTGCCCATCGCCGTGCCCACACCCTCTCCCCCCAGCGTCCTGCCAGGTAAAGCGGGGGCGAATGGTGCCTCGTCTTCACTTGTCCTTTCTGCATTTGAATTTCCGATGTAATTACAGTGGGCTTTCTTCATAATTAGGATTATTTTTTCCCCTTTAGGGCCCTGTAAATGTCAGGAAATCTTTGTGCATTTGTTACTTTTAACCAAGTGATCTGTGAGTTTATGGTCACACACTTCTCTGTGATTTGGTCTCACGTCTTTGTTGCTGTGGCTCACTTGGTGCTTTGAGGTTTCGGGCACTGTCTTGGTGTGAGTCATATGTTGACTTCCAGCTGGTGTTATGACAGTGCATGGTGCCCAGAGGTGCGGTGCGGACTCAGTGTGAGAATCATGTTGGTAACAAAGGCTTGGACAAATAGAAAAATAGTGTTAACAGTTAAATTTAGTGGACTGTTGGAACTTAATACTCTCTGAAATGCTACCCTTTTTCCTCAGAAACAGAAAAATGTGTTTAAGACACATGAAGTTAAAATTTAGTTTTAAAAGCATGACACAAAAGACATAAGGATAGAATATTTAATTTACTTATCATAGTAACAAATAGATAATACCTTTTTAAAAATCGTGAAAAAGAGAGATTTGTGTTTCTCTAAATTATTTTATACCTGATAAGATATATGTGTCTGGAATATATTTTTATTTTCTGATTTATGTAATTCAAAATGGAATGCTGTTGTTTTCTTAGTGGCTATCAAGTAAAAAGGAATGCTTTTAATGAATTTAAACATCTGTACATTACCGTGAGCATCTTGAATTATTTGCTGGAAACCTAATAATCCTTTAACCTAAGCTTTCTTCTTCTTCTTTTTTTTTAACACTCTTCTATTCTTTGGTTAGTGAGAAGCACTGTGTGTCTAACCTTAGGTTCTCTGATGCCTTTCTGATCCTGCCTGGTGGGACTGCCTCAGTAATGCTCCTCTCCCTCCTCCCCCAGCCCCTGCTGGCTCTGCTGGTGCTCCTCCCCTTCCTGCTACTGCTGCACCTGCCCCCGCCCCTCCTGCTCCTGCCACTGCCCCTTCCTCCACTGCCCCAGAGGCTGCCGCTGGGGGTGCCCAGGCCCTGGCCGATGGCTTCACTTCTCCAACTCCCCCTGTTGTTTCCTCCGCTCCCCCGACAGGTGAGTATTGCTTATTCCTTGGCAGGCAGATCCAGTCATCTGACTCTTCTCTAACCTGAAACTCTGGCTTTAGGATTTTTGTTTATTTGTGCTTTACATTAAAAAAACACCTAAAGAATAATGTACTAACTAGAAAATGGCACATGACCAAAGAGTAGAATTTTTTGAGGAAATCAGGGTAAAGTTTCCCATACATTTTTCTAATAGAGTAGCACAAAGATACATTTTTTTTATTGCTTGAATTTCATTTACTAGAGATTTGTGAATTTACTGTGGAGCCGTCTTTGATACAGTTTCCAGAAATTGTCATTAGAAATATTTTTTGTTACAGGTTAGCTCATTAACAAAAAGTCTGTGACAATAATTCTGAGGTATATTTTGTAGAAAATATTTGATATAACAGTTTGTAGGTCTCTTATAACAGAATCTGTCACCTATTATAGCAGCATTGGAAGCACATAGACAATGGACTTAAGAATTTCAGGTTTACTTCTTACTTAAGGTTGACTGGTGTTTTAGTGTTTTAAAATGGCAACCTAAAATCTGTTTTGATGGGGAAGGAGAAAAAGGCTCAATTGCTACAAAATGTATTTGCACAATTGACATTGATGCTGGTTAGTAAACAAGTTTTTGTCTATTATAAAAATGTATATTTGGGCACACATCACCTTAGCTTGTCAATAAAGTACTTCATAGAATGTATATTCAGCTTTGCTGCTTTAACCAGATGTTTCAATGTTTTAAAAGACATTTAAAAAGTCCATTTTTAAGTGGATTTTGGATAGTGTTCTATGGGATAGCTTCTATTATACCTCTTTTTAAGAGAAGCTTTCTACACTGGGTAAATGTGAACACGAATTGTTCTCTGATCTGCATACGACAGTTAGGACAGTTGAGTGAGTAAATGCAGGAGTCCTGTCATGCTCCTGCCTCAGTGGAGTAAAGGATACATCTTGGAATCTCTTGTAGGCCCAGAAAGGACAAAGCACCCCCACCTGAGAGTCAACATTTTAGTAATTAAATTATAATTTAATAACAGGTGCTGGTTCATAGTCTGCACTGAATAAACATTTGTCGTGTGAGTGAATAATCGTAGCTTTTTTTTTTTTTAACAAAAAGCAAGGTAAATGCCTTATTAACAATTTATATCAATATAACCTTTTATACAGTTTCTTTGAATCACCAAGTACTTTTTTTCTTTTTGTTAAGGTGTAATTTATGTGCAGTAAAATTCCCCCTTTTTAGTGTGTATTTCTGTGAGTTATGACAAAAATGTGCAGTGATGTAAGCACAACTACAATCAAGGTGTACAACAGTGCCATCACCCCCAGACTTTCCTCCATGCCCCCTTTGTAGTCAGTGCTTCCATCGTAGCCGCTGGCAACCTCTTGATCTGTCACAAGAGTCTCATGTGAGTGGAAGCGTGTGCTCTCTGGCTTTGTGGCACAGTGCATTTGAGATGTAGCCATGTCATTGCATGTTTCGTTCTTTTGTTCCTTTTTATTACTGAGTAGTGTTCTGTTACATGGATGTACCACAATTTGTTTATCCCTCTCCCAGTTGAGGGATATTTGGATTATTTACAATTTTTGGTGATTATGAATAAAACTGCTATAACACTCACAGACTTTGAGCACGGGTATTTTTATCATTTGAGTAAATACCTAGGAAGTAGGATTGCTGGGTTGTATGGTAAATGAATGTTTAACTTTTTAGGAAACTGCCGGATTGTTTTCCAAAGTGGCTGTGCAGTTTTGCGCCCCCAGTTGCTCTGCATACTTGTCAGCACTTGGTATTGTCATTATGGTTCTTTTTAATGTAGCCATTCTCTCAGGTCTATAATGGTTTCTCGTGTGATTTTGATTGGCATTTCCCTGATGACTAGTGATGCAGAACATCTTTTCACCTGCTTATTTGCCATTTGTTTAGTTTCTTTGGTAAAATATCTGTTCAAATGTTTTGCATCTCCCACACACTTTTTTAATAGGTTTATTTTTTTATTGAGTTCTTTTATATTCTGAATATATCTTTTATCAATTATATGATTTGCAGGTTTTTTTTTCCATTTTGTGGCTTATCTTTTCATTCTCTTAATGATATCTTTTAAAGAGCAGAAGTTTTTCATTTTGATCAAGTCCAGTTAATTTTTTTTTTCTTTTATGGATTGTGCTTTTGATGTCATATTTATAAACTCTTTACCTTACACAAGGTCATAAAGATTTTGTCCTGTTTTCTTCTATAAGATTTTAGTTTTAGGTTTTATAGTTAGGTCTATGGTAATTAAAAACTGTAGTTTTGTTTTTCAACTCAAAAATAAATGCCTTATTAATGATATGAATAGAGTCTCTTTTATGTAGTGTCTTTGAATCACTGAGGACTTAGGTGAAATTTTAGACTGGATCTGACTATATAAAATTCATCATGATCTTATCAGATGTCTTTAACTTGATAATCCTAAGTTGGTACTAGTTTGTTACTAAAATGCCAGTAATGTGTGTGTATCTGATGATTTGAATGTTAAGATGTGCCTTTATTAGTTTATATGTTTTTACATTTTTATCATGGTTATAGAGACTTGGCAGTGGGTTATGTGTAATCTTGAATACTCAAGATTTTTCATCAACAGAATTGACTTTTTAGGCTTTGGTACTGTCATATATAAGAAGATTAAATGGTCTAGCAGCCCTTGAGGGCTTTTATAATGTTTTTTATATGAGTCCGTGTGAAGTCTATGTTTGCTAAATTTATGGAGTTCCTGAAGACCAATTTTAGTCATGCAACACCATTGTAAAGTATGGGTAAGAGGACAAGTTGTCGGTTTTTTCTTTCTTTTTGCCTCTCCCCCTCCCTCCCTTCTTCCCTTGCCCTTTCCCTTAGTCGACCTCCTTCCCCTTGGCCTCTCTGCTCCCCCGCTTCCCTGCTGTGGTCTCTCCTGGGTGCCTCCAGTGCTTGGTTGGTCTGTCGGTCTATAACAGTAGGCCCTTGGCTGAATGATTTTAAGTAGGGGTGGCGTCTGGATAAAATTTAGGAACTGGATTGCATTAAGAAATTGGATGGATTAGGAATGAGTGTCTTCAGTTGGCATTAGCTGTTGAAATACTCTCAGTGAGCAATATATAGTGAAATTGCTGATAAATATGTTCCGTTTCAGGGATCATATTAAAAATAGAATGTATTTTGATTCACTTTTTGTATCTTAGCTTTTTTTCATAATTGTAAATTTCCTAAACTCTAATTGTAAGACACAATAATCTAGCTTTAGAGATGGATGTTGTCAATTGAACAAACGTGTTTGATTTGGAATTATGTCACGTGACCTTTTGCTAAAATACTTTATGTTTTCCTTTAAGCAAATTGCTTCACTACCTTAAATTTACTATTATTATCATTTTGGAATAAGACTGTGTATCAAACATTTTTTCTTTTGCTTTCATAAATGTTATTCTTATCTTGTTGAGTTTAGTTTTCAATGTTTAGTGCCTGGTTTTTTGGGGAGGAAGTGAGCCATAAATTTTAATTGTGATGATTTTGAAACCCTATCAGATTATTAATTTATTAAAATCATAATATTAATTAGTAATCTATGTAGATATAGCTTTTCCAAACCTACTCAGAATTTTATTTATGTGCTGTTCTGCTTTTGCACTTTGATCTGATGTCAGCTGAGCAGTAACTGTCACCTTGCATTCTGTTTGTCAGATGGCAATTAAATTAGCTAAACATTGTTATTTCTAATAATCTTACTGAGATTCAGGCATTGGACCTAAAGTGTATTTCATTGAGATGATTTTCTTTCAATGACAAGTTTATGTTCTGTCCCTTTTCCAGGTCATCCCGTTCAGTTCTACAGCATGAATAGACCTGCCTCTCGCCATACCCCCCCCACTATCGGGGGCTCACTGCCCTATAGACGCCCTCCTTCCATAACGTCACAAACAAGCCTTCAGAATCAGATGAACGGAGGACCTTTTTATAGCCAGAATCCAGGTTAGATTTTCTTTTGCATTCCGTAGAACATCCCTAATTAAAAATCTTCAGTTACAGAGAAAAAAAACCCTTTAATTACAAATCTTTAGCACATAATAGGTGGTTAGTACTATTGTCGAATTAATGGAAGAATGAATACAAGGTTGCTAAGACTGTATCTTCCCGTTCATGTTTTTTTAAAAAAAAAATCAGTACATAGTTTCCATGCAAACTTAAGAGCTTAATTTTTCTGAACAGAATCTTTTTTTGTGTGCTAGTGATTATTTGCTTTTTAAAATAATATTGTGGTGAACAGTATTTTCTTCTTATTTAATTAGATATCTTTGCTCTATGAATAGCAAATAATGAAAATTGAGTGTGCATGAACAGAGTTTATAAGTGGCAATGGAAAAGGGAAATCGCATTTTTGAAGCTCTTTGTGCTGGGCAGTTAAAATCTATCGTATTTAGTTCTCATACCAAACATGTGATGGGAAAACTGTTATATCCAGATAGAACACTCATCTTTCACGTGCATCATGCATATGGAAAAATTAATCTGGCACTTATTTACTACTATCCATAATCATCATTTTTACTTCTTACCCAGAGAGGTTAAGAGCAAATATTAGACTGACTAATGTGGATGTGCTGTGTCAGCTTACTGTATTTTTCTGGGTTTTTGCCAAGAGGCCGGTAAACCTGTGTGTGATCACCTCTGATATGAGGGGCCAGTCCTTTCCATCTCTGAAAAACCCTGAATTCTATGGAGCTGAAATCAGTGCTGCGGCTACTGCCTTTTGGTGAAACCTTGTTATATCCTTTGGAGTCTTGCAGAACAAATTTTATCCTCCTTCTACACAAATCCTCCTTCTACACAAAAAAACAAATTTAAAGGTTGCTTTTATATTTATTACCTCGTTTGAGTCTTAGAATCATGGGATCATTTTCATCTGTATTTTACAGGTGAGGAAACTGAGGCTGAGGTGATGGTCACGTTAGGGTTTGAACTTAGGTTGTCTGATGTTCTTTCTCTCGTGCTATCCTCCCTCCCTTCAGATTTAACCTCTTAACCTCCCAAGTCTTCTCTTTTGTCGGGGAGGTTGGTGCCCACAGAGTAACGTAGAGTGCCTGAGAGCCTGAGACCTGGTCCGTCTTGTATCCAGTTAGATCCTGGAATAGCACTCAGGACCTGTTTGTTGAATGTCGAGTGAAGCCCTTGTTCCGTGACTCAAACCGAGTCACTGTTCTGGGTCCCTTTTGTCAAGTAAATGCCGTATTTATAGTCTCACCAGTGCACACTGTAGTGGGGTTACCACTTGCCTTAGTTGAAAGATACTTCTCTTACTGCCGTTTTTGATCACACCTAGTGATTTGGCCTTTCCCTTTCTTTTTAACTCATTTTGAGCTTAATTTTCACACATCTGCCTGTCCTTTTCATGCAATCTGCTTTTAAATCATGTGTCCCAAACCCATATTTGTACAGGTGCTATTTTGTACCTAAATGCATTTTTTATTTTTAAATTTTAATTTGTTAGATGTGGCCTGTTTCGTAGTTCTGCTGAAGATAAGCTCTCTCTTGCCCTCTTGGAGGTCTAGGCAATTATATTTTATGGTCCTTACGCCCTTCCTTATCTGTACGGAGAGTTTTAAAAGAATGGTTTCAGCCCAAAATGGGTGGGTTCCATATGAGCTGAGAGATGGTTCACTGCTACAGCTTGAGACCAACTGTACATGATGTGCACAAAGCATATACAAGGGTATTTCATGCTGTGTACGTGTACATACCAAAATATGGGTCTTATGGGAACCTTGTTGGTGGAATTTGTTTGAAGGCTGTTTAAGCACACATTTAAATGTGTTTTAAATACGTATTTCAATACTTCTTTCTTTGTAAATCTGATTTTAACATACTTGAAAGTATCTGTTAAAGTAGAAAGAAGACCGTACTCTATGTAGTGATTTAATGAGAGTCTTTTTCACGCTCACAGAAGTGAAGCAATGACGATTGTCGAGCCTGGAACGTAGCATGCCAGGCAGTTTAGTTGTTGGTTTTTCCTCTGTGCTCCTCTCTGTTAAGTTCTGCCTTTCTTCTCCGGGGATTGGGTAACTTTAAAGAGGGTGACTAACTTTGTTGGTTGATTAATGAGAGTGCTTTTTCTAAACAAAATTTTTTTTAATATATCATGTTCTTTGAAAAGCTCTTTTTGCAAGACTTAACACTTTGCAAACCAGTGTGCTATGGCTATTAGATACGCCTTCATTTTGTTTGCTTTACAATATTATGTTTCTTGTTTTACTCCTCCTGGTCTTACAGTGGCCCCTGTTTTTTCATATTTAAAATGAGAAAATTTGTTGTGCTTTCTCAAGCAGCTGATTCTCTGACTTAGCAAAATGATTGCAAAAGTGTGTTTTATGCACCGACGTTTTACAGCTGGAGGCTTGACATGGATATGTGCTTTTGAAGAAGTGTGCTGACAGGCTGGGATGCGTGCAGATGTGGAGTCAGTGGCATTCTCTGTGAGGTGTAACTCCAGCAGCACTGTTACTGTATTTGGTTTGAGTTTGAAAGGGCATTATAACATAGCAATTAAAATATGGCACACCAGGTGTCTAGCGCCATGTCCTAGGAGCACAAGAATTGTTTCCTAATGAGATTATTTCAGAAAAAGTCACTTAAAAGAACACTTTGATCAGGGCACAACTGAAACCTTTATGGTTCTTATTATTTCTTAATCTAATCCAGCCAAAGAAATAGGAATTCCAATTAATCATTCCTCTTGTCAGCAGCAAGGAGGGTCGTTGAAACAAATAGGGCTGATCACAAGTGTACAGTGCTGACTTTAAATGTAAGTACGAAGCACCTCGAGGGCAGGGAATCTCTCTCTCTGCATATGTGTGTTTGTACATGTGCGTTTACATACACAGGCCTAGCTTGGGAAGTGTCTTTGCTCAGGCTGCTGTAATAGAGCACCGCGGACCGAGCAGCTTATAAAACAACAGAAATTGATGTCTCACAGTTCTGGTTGCTGGACGTCAGAGGTCAGGGAGCCGACATTCTCGAGTTCTGGCAAGAGCCCTTCTGGGTTGCAGACTGCTGTCTTGTATCCTCACCTGGCAGAAAAAGAGAGCGAGCTCTCTAGGGCCTTTTTCATAAGGACACTAACTCCATTCGTGAGGCTGTACCCTCATGGCCTGCTCATCTCCCTAAGGCCTGCCTCCTGATGCCATTACATTGGGGTTTACAGTGGCAGCATAGGAATTTTGGGGGACATCAACATTCATTCCATAGCAGTGAGGAATAATGTGGTATTTAAGTGCCAAGGCCTTTAGTAGAAGATACTCTACATTTTATTGCTCATATTTTCTTGCAACGAAGACTTAAAAAAAAACCTCTAATTCATACAGTGAAATGTTTGTTCCAAGAAATGTGGCTGTATATAGTTATATGAAGTAGAGGAATTTCTGAGTAAGTATGGTGTTTTACACAGGGGAAATGTCAGGCTTTAAGCCCTGAATGTTTTTAAAAACAGCTAAAAAGGAACAGTGAAAAAACAGTGTTTGGTTGGTGATATTGCAGAAGAGAAGCAGTGCTGTGAATCTCTGGAAGAGTGCAGGGGGCGTGCTTTAGCAAAGTGTAACACAGAGCAGGAACAAGAAGCTGCATTCACATCCTTGTTTCAGGCAATCTTGAGGGTTTCTTAGAGGATGTTTACTCTAGGGAGAACAAAAAGGCAAGGAAACAATGGAAAAGTGTTAAGTAGATTCTCAAGTGACCACTTAAACCAAATAGACCCTTTACACTGATTATTAAACATGTTATGTTTTGAAACTGTAGTCTTTTTTTTCTTTTTTTTTTTTTTTTGAGGAAGATTAGCCCTGAGCTAACTACTGCCAATCTGCCTCTTTTTGCTGAGGAAGACTGGCCCTGAGCTGACAGCCGTGCCCATCTTCCTCTACTTTATATGTGGGACGCCTGCCACAGCATGGCTTGACAAGCGGTGCCGTGTCCGCACCCAGAATCTGAACCAGTGAATCCCGGGCCGAAGAGAAGTGGAACGTGCGCACTTAACCGCTGTGCCACCGGGCTGGCCCCTGAAACCGTAGTGTTAATTTACTACTTTTTCTAGGCATAACGTCATATTGTGATTTTTTTACTTGAAAAGGAATAACAAATAATCCAATTCTTTTAACCCTTCTGAGACTACAGGACTGATAATTATTTGGTAACCATACTCTTTTCCATCAAAAAGCTCAAAAGCTCTCCTTAACTGAGCATGATTAAGTTCACTTTTAAATAGTCCTCGTTCTAAGTTGCTCTCTATGTTTAGAAAATATTTCTCTCCTAAAGTAACTTGCTCAGATTATTTCCCTCCCTGGAATGTAAAATATAAGCACTAAATCTGAATGGGCTATCACATATATATGGCCTCTAATGGTGATATTCTCTAATGGCTTGAGAAGTAATATTTAGAATATTTATCTGATTTTCTGTTTATAAAGCTCTAAAAAAAATGTAAAAAAATAAAAGCCTATTTTTTTCCCCTAAAACTCTTTGACTTGGACATTTTAAAACACCAGGCTTCAAAGATTATACTGCAAAGGACTTTGTAAATAACCGGGAAGGTCATGCCTGGGAAGGCTCCGTGTTTCCTCGGCACGGACGCATCCTCTTAAGCTGGGTTTGCTTGCAGAGCCGTTCCCTGTTGAGGCGTCTGCGTGCTGCTGTGTGCACGTCAGCTGTAGTTCTGTTCGTTCTACTTAGGATCTCTGTAAACGCCAGTCACTTGGTGAGCCCGTCTCTTCACGTGAACTTCCTTTTGTGGATTGTGAACGTGATACCGCTGAAGCAAAGTTTGGAGACCTTTCGGTGGTCAAACGAGTCTTGTTCTGTGAGGAATCATCTCAGCTGAAGGAGTGAAAACAAGTTTATAGCTGCTTCCTGCTCTTTTCTAGTCACAAGATGTATAGGACTAAAACTGAATGTTGCAAACCATTCTTTGCATCAAAATCCTGCTGAAGTTCTCCAAGAATAGTTCATTTTCAGCTCAACTGTAAAGAAGCTAAATCTAGTCTAAAGTAGGGTGTTCTGGTTCACAAGAGTTCTGGCCAGGTGAAATCTTACATGGTCCAGAAGGAAAATGCTGTGGTGTCTGGATTAATTTGGACCGTCACATAAAATTTTTGCCCTGGGCAAAATAAGCTCTATTTGGAACTGAGTTTTTAAACATGCCCTAGACTGGTCTGAAAAACATCTAACTTGTTTTGTTATTAAGTGATTCTGTTTAAGGAGGATCTGGGATTGGTTTTGCCTGGGCTGCTGTGGGTGGACTTCTTAAAACCACTCTGGTTTCAGATTTTCACTTTCAGAACTAGAGAAGAAATAAAACATATTCATCTTAAAAATAATTATAAGGTCAACCTCCCTACAAAAAGGCTGTTTTGAGTTAAGCCCCTGATCATTCTTTTTCAGCTGAGGACTAGGTCATTTTTTACTTGGGTGAGAAACAGTGACTGAAGTAGGAAATCTCCTACTTTTCTGTTACAGAGGCGGTGAGGAAAGGTGCTGATGGAAGAGGGGCGTTTCATCTTTTTGATAGGAACGTAGTTTGATCTCCGCTTTTCTAGTGCCAGTTGCTGTCTGCTGCTGTTGCTCAGTTTTAGCTGCTTTGTTTCTGCTACCTTCTCTGTTCATTGTGCCTCCTTACCCCAAGTTTGGAAAAACAGGGTATTTTGAACATATCAACAATTGTTCCGAGCCTCTGAGAGTGGGAGATAGACACACAACTTAAGGATTTACTACCAAGAAGCATGACTTCAGGGAAAAACCTACCCAAAAGGTATCTTTTTAAACAAGGTACCAATTTGTGTACTACTCTGTGCCTTAAACCTCAGTGTTCTTCAGGGTGGTCTGCTTAATTCGTCCACACATTCCACGTGTTCTCCCTGCACTCACCCACAGCTTAGCTGTTCTCTCTCCGCTGACGACTGACCTGCTCCTCTCGATTTTTCTCACAAACTCAGTCGACACTTTCCAGTTGCCTCCCATGTTTATGCTTCAGTCACCTTTGTGACATCTCATTTATCAGATCGTTACCGCCCCCTGACCGGCCTACTCACCAGTCCGTTTCTTTCCCTGGACTACGTGCTGGAGTTGATGTGCTTAATGGCATTCCTCCTCCCCAGCTAGGAAGGTAAAAACTGAAGAATCATCTTCAGCTGTTGCTCTCCCCTCTGCCCGCTGGACCCGTAGTTACCAGGCCCTCTTTCCACACTGTTCCTGAGTTCTCTCCTCTTCTGTCTGTTTCAACTGCCTTAATTGTTTTTGTGCTAGGCTCTGGATTAGGCTTTCCCCATACGTTATTTTTGTTTTTAACTTTGCAACCATTCTGTAAGGTAGGTTGCGTTACATTATCTCTTTTTCATAACACATTTATGGATTAAGCTCAGAGAAGTCAATTAACTTGCTGTTCCAATGGCAAGGAGACGGTGAGTCAGGCTTTGACTCTGGGTGACTTTGAAGTCCAGTCTCTTTCACCTGCCATGTAGGTCCTTCCTAGGCCACACCCACCTCACCTCCCCAGGTCTTGCGCTTTCTCTCTGGCGTATCTTAGGCGAGCCATGTGGAAGCAGTTCCTGTCCTGTGACTGTCATACCGTTTTCACCTTGAAGCTATTGCCCCTCACGTGCTTCTCAGCTTGTCATTCTCAACCCTTGTCTGCTTGTTGAGCTGATTTTCTTCAAGTAGCTGCTCAGCGGTCGTTTCTTTGTAGCCTCCCTCAGCACCATCCCCACCCCCATCACACGACACCACCACTGCCTCCTCCAGGGAACTGCTGCAAGTATTGTTGGGTTAAGGTTATTATTTTGTCTTTTCTTCCCAACTAGAATGTGATCTCTTTGAGGGCAGTGACTCTTTTTAGTTTTACTAGTCCTAACTGTCATTTGGAGCTAGTAAAGGTGATCTTTCCTCATGAGAAATGCATACCAAACTTGACACTCCTTCTGAAGGGCACTGTAACTGATGTTAATCCTGGGCAGTTGTTCAGCACGGACCTGGCTTGTTGATGTGTTTACATACGTTAAACATCTGTTGAAGGTTTCCCAGTGCTAGGCAGTGCACCAGGTGTTTGAGGCGGAGGGAACGATGCCTTGGGAGGAGAGGAGGAGGGTCTGAATGAGGCTCACGTTGTTCTGTAGGCTCAGGGAGAAAAGGTGCCTGGCTGGAGCAGGTGGGATGAGTTGGGATTATGAAAAATTGTAATGACACAGCCCAGACTCTGAGAGGGTTCTGATATTGGTCTCCTAGCAGAGTGCTTGCCACTTAGTAGGAAGTCAGTAAATGTTTGTTTAGTTAATGAATGAAGCACCAATTAATTTGCCTGTTAATGAAGTAATGAAAAGTATAAATTTAGGATGTTGGGATGTAGTGGTTTTTTCTCTTGTATTGCCGAACACTTAAACTTGTAACCTTCAAGGTAAAGTCCAGAAAACCAAATTATTCCTGGTAATCTGAAGAAATTCTTTATTTGAGAAGACATATTGTTATTGAAATGAAAAGATCAATTTGCCATTATGTGTTAGATTTGTGTATGTGATAAATGCTTCCTGTTGTAATTTTTTAAAACTTCCTTAAAACTCCCCTGATACTTTGCTTTGTGTGTTAATGCATTATCCTTCAAAAGAGGATCCTTAAGATAGCTTATAAAATGTTTGTGCACAGTGGTTTCCCTCCTTATATGTTCGTTTTATTGTATATCCCTTCCTTTTAATGTAACTCGCCCTTACCCCTTATCCTCCACACCTTTTTTGTTTTTGCAGTATCTCTTGCTCCTCCTCCTCCCTCCATCCTACAGGTAACTCCTCAGTTACCTTTAATGGGATTTGTGGCCAGAGTCCAAGAAAATAGTAAGTTTATGTCTTCTTTATGCTGTAGATCAGATTATAGGCATAAAATGTCATTATATATGATTGGCTGAATAGTAATTCATTCACTAATACTTCAGAAATTTGAATATTATGAACAAGTCACTGCACGAGCAGCTAGTGTGGATGATAAAATAATCAAGATGAAGTTCTCTACTTTCAGACAACTTAAAATCTGGCAGTGAAGATAAGACAAATACAAAATAAGCCACACGTAAGAAGGAAGATCATATCTAACTGAGGGGGTGCTCTAATCACCAGATGGGCCATCTTTTTCACTGGGTTGCTTAGACAAGCAGTAGTTTAGTTTCTTATCACTGGAGTTTTAGGGTTTTGTTGCTGACCTGACAATCTTTCTCCAGTCCTGTGATTCCAGGTGGGAAAATGGACATGCCATGGTAGGTCCCAGGGCACCAAATTGCTAGTCTGTCTCCCGGGAGACCTCATAGATTGGCAATGAATTTATATTGGCCTGTGGTCTGGGGTTGAGCTATGTAGGATCAGATAACTGATTTTTTTGACACATTGAGTCTTCTCCTAGGGAAGCATTAATAAGGAAGCTCAGGAGACTGATGTCCTCAAAGCAGGAGGCCTGATCAGCCTTCAGTGAGGAATTGCTGTTCCAGAGGCCATGAACATTGTCTTTATGGCAGATGAATTCGCTTCGTGTCAGCAGTCTACATGAGGACCCACATCACAATTATAAGGTTGCATGATGGGCATGGAATCCGAACTCAGGCATCACCTTAGTGACAGATTTGATGTCATCAGGCTGTAGTACCCAGTGTATGCATCTCATAGCAGGGCCACTGGGACAGAAGTGTTTGCAGTCTGTTCTTAGGATGCCTGCCCCTTTGGAGGTGGCATTGCCGGCACTACAATGTGAGCTCTGTGAGAGCAGGGCCTTTTGCATGTGTTGCTCTCGGGCTGTTTCCTCAGCACTCAGAAAGCCTCTGGCACGTAGCGGACGCTTTAGTTCCTCCTTATTTTTGCTTCCATAGCTGACGGAATGCCCCCTCTTTATTGACGCATTTCTGTCTTGTATTTTACTGGTTATACTCCAGTCTTTCTGGCCTGACGGCTCAGTGTCTCTTCCAGATGCCTTTGCATCTTGACTTGCTAATTTCTGAAAATAGTTGATTTTACTTCTGTTTATTGGAAGGTACCCCATGAGCACCTCTTGTGTTTACCACAGTGTGGTTGCCTTTTGAGGTGTTCTTTTCTCATTTCTTCCCATAGTCATTTATACTTCTCACCTACAAAATGCATAAAAATAAGAAACTTTGTATATGAGGTGAGCTATGGCTGATTTTACAGACACAGCAGGACTTACACATTCAGATGAATGTTGTCCTCTGAAACATCCACCTTGGAAAGACGTATACTTATCTTATGGAATTATCTTCCTAGCTCTTGCATACATGATTTTGAAGACACATACGCTGTGGTTGCAGATCTGTGCTCTGCGTTATGTTTTATGTTTGGAGAAGTCTGGAATGAGCTGGATCCTGCTGCACTGGGCTCCCTAGTGTGGCCGTGACCCTGCTCTTCTTCTTCGACCCCTCTGGAGAGAGTCCGGGTGTCACAGGGCCTCCCTGCTGAGTCCTCTCCAGCTTCCTCATGCCTCTTTCTGCTGGACTCTGCTCAGTTCTTTGAAGGCGTCCTGCTTCCCTACCTTTGTATTTATTTTTTTCTTTACAGCTGTTATGATATATCACCCCTGCCCTATCCCATCCCTGGCCGTTAACTCTTCCTCATCCTTCAGATTTCAGGAGCCCTTTCCTGACCCACGTAAGAGGTTTTCTCTGCTGCTCTGTTCTCCATAATGGCTTAAAGCACTTACTGCACTTAATTATAAATGAAAGTTTGGTTGTGCATGTCTCCATGACTTGTGCCCACTGCTCTGTTCCCAGCGCTGAGCATAGTAGCTAGCCATCATAGGCTTTCAGTTGATGTTTGTCGAATGAATAATAATGAAACTTGACTTTAAAGTTATTGAATTGATCTCATCCCATAGTAGGGTAGCTTTAAGATAATAGGCATTGGAGTTCAAATTCCTGCTCTTCCACTTCCTTACTGTAGGACTACTTAATCTTGGAAGGCCAGTTTCCACATCCATAAAGTGAGGATTAAAAACACCAACCCCCCAAGATAAAGATGAAACGAAGTAACGTATTGTAGAAGTGCCAGCTGAGTAACTGGAACATTTTAAGTAAAAAATGGTAGCTTATCAAAATAAGTCAGACAGAGAACGACAAACAGCATATGATTTCGCTTGTATGTGGAAGATAAACACATGGGTGAGGAGAACAGATTAGTGGTTACCAGAAGGGGAAGGGGGTGTGGGGGCGCGAAAGGGCTAAGGGGCACATGTGTGTGGGGACAGACAAAAACTAGACTTGGTGGTGAACATGACGCAGTCTGTACAGAAATGGAAATATACTAACGTACACCTGAAATTTACACAGTGTTAAAAGCCAGTATGACCTCAATAGAAAAAAAGTTAGAAAAATGGTAGTTTATGTTAGTCTTATTAAATTGACTCTGAGGCAGTTATAAGAAAAGGTAAAAATGAACGTTGGCAACATCTTTGAGTAATTTTGAAGTGTAATTTCTCAAGGTGATTGTTTTGGAAGACAGTTTGCTTTTGTGCGATTCTTTAAAGTCAGTCTCTTTACCTTATAAATGGAAACAGGATGCATTGTGGATTCTTACCCCAACCATATGTAATTTGTCATAAAGTATATGCTGGAATCACATATCTGTATCTTTTGTATATTTAAAAAACCCATTAGGACTAAAAATTATTTTGAATGAAGTTTTGAAGTTCATGTAGTAGCTGAGTTGGTAAGTACACAGTGGCACAGCAGAGGAGAAGAATCCTGGGAGAGCAGAGAGTCTGATGGAGATATGGCTGGTCCTCACCAGGCGCCAGAATCTTCTAAAATCCACTTGATTCAATCAGTAGGCTTAGATACTAAATAGAAGATAAACAGGATTGCTCAGAGAATTTCACGGAAATATAAGAATTAATGCTACTCATTAAAATTGGGCTCTGTTGAGCTGTGCTCAAGTATGTACCAAGCATTTTGAAGGCCTTGAGTTCCCTTGAGTTTGGAGATAATGTTTTAGTTATTACTATATGCTCGTCACTGAGCTATGGAAGCAGATCTCTATAAGGAGACATTTTAAATATTTTAAATCACCTTGGATATTTAGCCTGAAGAAATTCTGGATCATAGATTAGTCTGAATTAGTTGAAATTCTGTATATATTAAAAAAACACACACAAACATCTCACCCATCTCACCCTGCTAATTTGGTAAAATGGTATTTAAAAAAAAAAAATCATTGAGGAATGTAGCTGATTACTAAAATTTAACTATTCACTATTAAATATGGTTATAAATTCCAAATTATTAATATTTCTGATAAGCACTCCTCCTTGGATATAATGTAAAGCTACATTGTACTGATCTCTTTGAAAAAAAGGATCATGTGTTAGCATAAACGGGTTCTGAGGCTCAGTTGATAATTATTATTTTGGCTAGACCCCTTTCAGCATCCATCAGCACTAACCCAAGGGGAGGAGAAAGTCGTGCTTGGAGATCAGCATCAGTATAGCTGGTGAGGAGACTGCTCTTGCCCACTCGTTTTTTGAAAGATTATTATTTTCAAGTCTAGGTTCATAGTCCATGAACATGGAAGCTCAGATAGGAAGTATTGACCTTTGCATAATGTGTAGTTTTGTTATCAGCTTGATACATTCTTAGTTTCAGATACGCCACCTCCACCACCACCTGTGGAAGAACCAGTCTTTGATGAGTCCCCCCCACCCCCCCCCCCCCCCAGAAGATTACGAAGAGGAGGAAGCAGCCGTGGTGGAGTATAGCGATCCTTACGCCGAAGAGGACCCGCCATGGGCTCCACGGTCTTACTTGGAAAAGGGTAAGTTCAGAGAGAGATCTGGAGGGGTGGGAAGAAACCTCTGCATAGAATGAAATTTACTGGTACTAAAGAGAGTCTCATTTATTTTTTACTAACTAGTAAAGTTTTCGTTGTATAACCTGTATGTTTTAATGAATGTTTCTCTAAGACAAAAATTTAAAAGATAGGGTTTTTCTGGAATGCCTCAAAAAGAGGAGGATTTTTCCAGATTATTAGTTATTCCTACCTGCATGCTTTAAAGCATCTTTTGTGGCATCTCATATCAGATATTTCAGTTTAAGTATCTCCACATAACTTTCTTCCAAAGAATAATGGTTTCTCGGTTTCTTTGCAAAGTAGTATTGGGCCATTCTTTTAGTGAAAAGTTCCTCTTAATATCTGAGCTAACTGTGACGGCACTTTCGGAATGCAGCCCTCCAAATCTCATCAGGCCCTATCAGCTCAGAAAGAATGTGTGCTGCCTCGAAGGACGTTTTTGTTACAGAAGTAAAAGCTATTACCTCACTGGATTTCAAACCAGAGCACATGTAGGAATCACCTGGGAGCTTTTCTTTATTTTAAACAAAGAAGGAATCACCTTCTGGCCAAGGTGGAGCAACAGTAATCAGGTTTACCCTCCCACATAAAACAGTTGGGAATGAATCCAGAAAAAAATATAAAAAATAATGGCTTTCAGACATTGAACAACAGGCAGTGATGGACTCTGACCCCAAAGGGAAGGAACTCAAACGCTGTGAGCCTTGACTGTGCAAACTTGCTGCCTGAAGGAGTTTCCAGGCCACAGTGCAAGGAGGTGGAACCCAGACTGAAGCTGGAGGTCTCCCTGCCTAGAGAAGATCGAGAGCAGAGTTTTGGGAGGCCACAGAGAAGAGGTAGTGACATAAAGACAGAGGCCAGAGCTCTGAGATCTCCAGGAGGGTCCCCTCGCGTCCTTGACTGAGTGCTGACTTGACATGTGTGTGAAGAAACTACCTGAGACTGAGAAATAAGAACCAGAAAGGAGCAGGCAGGGGGCCGGCCTGGCGGTGCAGCGGTTAAGTTCTCACATTCGGCTTCTTGGCGGCCTGGGGTTCGCTAATTTGGATCCCGGGTGTGGACATGGCACGGCTTGGCAAAAGCCATGCTGTAGTGTAGGCATCCCACATATAAAGTAGAGGAAGATGGGCATGGATGTTAGCTCATGGCCAGTCTTCCTCAGCAAAAAGAGGAGGATTGGCAGTAGTTAGCTCAGGGCTAATCTTCCTGAAAAAAAAAAAAAAGAAAAAAAACCCCAGAAAAGTTCTTGGAAATGACAGGCCTGGGAATAGTTCATGTTCCCACACCAGTTGGAGTCGAAAGGCCTTGTAAAGCACGAGGCATTGAGAAGAGGCCTCACAAGTGTGTCCTCTTAGTAGTGGGGCCAAGTTAGCCCCTAGAGACTGCAGTTTGCGCTGGACTGCCTAACGGACCCTCAAATGGAAACCTTGAAAGCATCCAACTCATCTCAAGTAGCTTCCCTGAGCAGGGGGACAAAGTCCAGCATTGTTCAGAGGAGGCGGCAGAATCCAGTGTACCACAAAGGAAGACTCGTGTCTAGTGTCCAGTGTCCAATCAGTAAATACAAGGCATGTAAAAGGTGGGAAAATATAACTCATAACTAAAAAAAAAGAGTCGATAGAAACAGGCCCAGAAGTGACCAAGATGATGGAATTGCCAGACAGGGGTGTTATACAGCTGTTAGAAATGCCACAGATGTCCAAGAAGGTAAAGGGAAACATGGATGTGAGAGGGAAGTAGAAGATAGTTTTTGAAAAGAGAGAAAGGGAAGCCCACATAGAATTTCTGGAGATGAAAAATGCAATATCTGAAGTCACACTTCAGAAGAAAAGACGAGCAATCTTTTTTTTTTTTTTTGAGGAAGATTAGCCCTGAGCTAACATCTGCTGCCAATCCTCTTTTTGCTGAGGAAGACTGGCCCTGAGCTAACATTGGTGTCCATCCTCCTCTACTTTATATGTGGGATGCCTGCCACAGCATGGCTTGCCAAGTGGTGCCATGTCCACACCTGGGATCCAAACTGGTGAACCCTGGGCCGCCGAAGTGGAACGTGCGCACCAGTGGGCCGGCCCAAGACCAGCAATCTTGATGGTATGACAATAGCAACTGTTCAAAATGAGGCACAGAGGAAAAACAAAAACCAAAACCAGAGCAACAGGTAATGTGGGACAATATCAAATAATCTTCATTTGCAGAATATATGATCTTGTATGTAGGAAATCCTAAGGAATCTACAAAGCTTAGCAAGATTGTAGGCTGCAAAGTTGATGTGCTGAATTAATTGTGTTATCATATAGTAGCAACAAACAATTGGAGATTGACCTTTACAAAACAGTACCTTTTGTAATAATGTCGAAACCATGAAATACTTAGGGATAAATTTAATAAAATATATGCAACCTGAATGATGAAAACTGTGAAACATAAAGAGAAATTAGTAAAGGAGTGACGTCAGCAAAATGGTGGTGTGAGCTGACCCGGGACTCTCTCCCCTCCAAACTACAACCAAAACCCAGAAGAACTGAATTTCAACCAATAACTCTAATAATACAGAGATCGTCAGAGACCCACGGCAGCAAAACGACAGAGGGCGGAGAGGCTGGAGCCCCCCCTTGGAGGAGCTGGAACGGGGTAAGAGAGAACTTCGCTCTCTCCCCTAGAGACGGGAATCGCTGCTGCAGGTGAGGGAAGGAGCGGGGGAGGGGCCAAGCGTCCGGGGATTGTCCAGGACTCCCACCGCCAGTGCAGCAGAAACCCGCTAATGGGGGAAAGCTTCTGTGCAGGGACCCCATCAAGCCAGCACCCCGGGAGACCAGAGAGCAAGTGTTGAACAGACTCCAGGTCGGCGTGTGAGAGAAAGTACCCCTCCTCCCTCAACCCGCGTTGCGGGCCACCATGGCGGCTGAGGGCAGAGGGCTCAGAATGCATGCCTCTCGACCCCCATCTTGTGGCGACAGGCTGTAACTGCAACCAAATAACAGCATCATGCGCAAAAACCACTCCTCTACCATCCAGCAATTTATAAAAGCTCCAGACCAGAAGGAAAACCATAAAAACACAGAATTAAGTCCTGAGGACTTGGAAATAGGTAAACTAAGTGAAAATGAGTTCAGAGTAGCTATCATCAAAAAACTCAATGAGGTAAAGGGAAATGTAGAGAAACAAATCAGTGAGTTCTGGAGTAACTTCACAAAAGAGATTGAAACTATAAAGAAGAATCAATCAGAAATACTGGAGATGAAAAATACAATGGATCAGATAAAACAGAATACGGACTCCCTGAATGCACATGTAGACACCATAGAGGAGGAAATTAGCATAATCGAAGATAGACAGGCTGAATGGCTCCAGACAGAGGAAGAAAGAGAACTAAGAATTTAAAAAAATGAAAATAATCTCCGAGAAATAGCTGATTCATTGAGGAAATCCAATTTAAGAATTATCAGAATCCCGGAGGGCGTGGAAAAGGAAAATGGAGCAGAAAGTGTGCTTAACGAAATTATAGAAGAGAACTTCCCAATTCTAGGGATTGAGGGAGAAATGTGTGTGGAGGAAGCTTTCAGATCTCCTAGATTTGTCAATGTAAAAAGACCTACTGCAAGGCATATAGTAGTAAAAATGGCAAAAATGAATGACAAAGAAAGAATACTCAGGGCAGCAAGACAGAAGAAATTAACCTACAAAGGAACCCCCATCAGACTTTCAGCGGATTTCTCTACAGAAACCCTACAAGCTAGGAGAGAATGGAATGACATTTTCAAAACTTTAAAAGATAAAAGTCTTCAGCCAAGAATACTCTATCCAGCAAAAATATCCTTCAGATATGAGGGAGAAATTAAATCTTTTCCAGACAAACAAAAGTTAAGGGAATTTGTAACCAAAAGCCCTCCACTACAAGAAATCCTCAAGAAGGCTCTCATACCTGAAAAAAGAAAAAAGGGAGAAAGTGGTCACAAACCACAGAGTAGGGAGACAGATAGAACCAGAATGGGATAGCAAATATTCAACTATAGCATTAGGATAAAGGGAAGGAAACCACCAAAGCAAAGATGATCTTATCACTCTAACCACAAACTCATAATATGAGTTGGAATAAGAGATGAATATAATAATTTAGGAGGGGAAGAGGAAAGGGACTAAATCAGTCTAGGCCAAGGAAGTAAGAGACCACCGGAAAATGGACTATATTATACACGAGATTCTAAATACAAACTTCAGGGTAGCCACTAAACTAAAAAACAGAACAGAGACACAAAACATAAATAAGGAAAAATTTAAGAAACCCAGCATAAGAAATTGCAAAAGTCAATGGGTAGGCTATAAAACACACAGGACGAGAAACAAAGGAAACACAGGAAAACCGGAAAACGAGCAACAGAATGACAGCATTAAGCCCTCATGCATCAATACTCACCCTCAATGTAAATGGACTGAACTCTCCAATAAAAAGACACAGAGTGGCAAAATGGATTAAAGAACAAGATCCAACAATTTGTTGCCTCCAGGAAACACGCCTCAGCCCCAAGGACAAACACAGGCTTGGAGTGAAGGGGTGGAAGACAATACTTCAAGCTAATAGCAAACAAAAGACAGCAGGTGTCACAATACTTAAATCAGACAAAATGGATTTCAAAATAAGGCAGGTAAAGAGAGACACAGAGGGACAATATATAATGATCAAAGGGACATTTCATTAAGAAGAAATAATGCTTATAAATATCTATGCACCCAACACAGGAGCACCCAAGTTCATAAAGCAACTATTAACAGATTTAAAGGAAAAGGTAAAAACAACACAATAATAGTTGGGGACCTCAACACCCCACTCACATCAATGGACAGATCATCCAGACAGAAAATCAACAAGGACATAGTGGAGCTAAATGAAAAGCTAAAACAATTGGACTTAATAGACATATATAGAACACTTCATCCAAAAACAGCAGAATACACATTCTTCTTAAGTGCACATGGAACATTCTCAAGGATAGACCATATGTTGGGAAACAAGCCTCTACAAATTTAAAAAAATTGAAATACTAACAAGCATCTTCTCCAATCATAATGCTGTAAGGCTATAAATTAATTACAAGAAAAAAGCTGAGAAAGGCACAAGGATGTGGAGACTAAACAATACGTTATTGAACAAGCAATGGATCATTGAAGAAATTAAAGAAGAAATCAAAAAATACCTGGAGACAAATGAAAATGATAACATGCCATACCAACTCTACAGCAAAAGCTGTATTAAGAGGAAAATTCACTGCAATACAGACACATCTTAACAAATAAGAAAAATCCCGAATAAACTATCTTAAACTACACCTAACTGAATTAGAGAAAGAAGAACAAACAAAGCCCAAAGTCAGCAGAAGGAGAGAAATAATAAAAATCAGAGCAGAAATAAATGCTATTGAAATGAAAAAGGCAGTAGAAAGGATCAGTGAAACAAAGAGCTGGTTCTTTGAGAAGATAAATAAAATTGACAGACCCCTAGCCAGACTTACAAAGAAAAAAAGGGAGAAAGCTCAAATAAACAGAATCAGAAATGAAAGAGGAGAAATAACAACAGACTCCGCAGAAGTACAATGGATTATAAGAGAATACTATGAAAAACTACATGCCAACAAAATGGATATCCTAGAGGAAATGGATAAATTCTTGGACTCCTACAATCTCCCAAAGCTCACTCAAGAAGAAGCAGACAACTTGAACAGACCAATAACAAGGAAAGAGATTGAAACAGCAATCAAAAACATCCCAAAGAATAAAACCCCAGGACCAGATGGCTTTCCTGGGGAATTCTACCAAACTTTCCGAGAGGATTTAATACCTATCCTTTTCAAGCTATTCCGAAAAATTAGGGAGGATGGAACACTTCCTAACACATTCTATGAGGCCAACATCACGCTGATACCAAAGCCTGACAAGGACACCACGAAAAAAGAGAACCACAGGCCAATATTGCTGATGAACATAGATGCAGAAATTCTAAACAAAATTTTGGCAACCAGAATTCAGCAATTCATCAAAAGGATCATACATCATGATCAAGTGGGATTCATACCAGGGACACAGGGATGGTTCAACATCGCAAATCACTCAACGTGATACACCACATCAACAAACTGAGGAATAAAAACCACATGATCATCTCAATAGATGCGGAGAAAGCATTTGACAAGATCCAACAGCCATTTATGATAAAAACTCTGAACAAAATGGGCATAGAAGGGAACTACCTCAACATAATAAAGGCCATATATGACAAACCCACAGCCAACATCATACTCAATGGGCAAAAACTGAGCACCATCCCCCTGAAAACAGGAACGAGATAAGGATGCCCTCTGTCACCACTCTTATTTAACATAGTACTGAAGGTCCTGGCCAGAGCAATCAGGCAAGAAAAAGGAATAAAAAGGAATCCAAATAGGGAGGGAAGAAGTGAAACTCTCGCTGTTTGCAGACGACATGATCTTATATATAGAAAACCCCAAAGAATCCATTGGAAAACTGTTAGAAGTAATCAACAACTACAGCAAAGTTGCAGGGTATAAAATCAATTTGCATAAATCAGCATTTCTATATTCTAATAACAAACTAACAGAAAAAGAACTCAAGAACACAATACCATTCACAATCGCAACAAAAAGAATAAAATACCTCGGAGTGAATTTCACTAAGGAAGTGAAAGACCTATACAATGAAAATTACAAGGCCTTTCTGAAAGAAATGGATGACGACATAAGGAGATGGAAAGAAATTCCATGTACATGGATTGGAAGAATAAACATAGTTAAAATGTCCATTCTACCTAAAGCAATCTACAGATTCAACGCTATCCCAATCAGAATCCCAATGACATTCTTTACAGAATTAGAACAAAGAATCCTAAAATTCATATGGGGCAACAAAAGAGCCCGAATTGCTAAAGCAATCCTGAGAAAAAAGAACACAGCCGGAGGCATCACAATGCCTGACTTCAAAACATACTACAAAGCTACAGTAATCAAAACAGCATGGTACTGGTACAAAAACAGGTGCACAGAATTGAAAGCCCAGAAATAAAACCACACATCTATGGACAGCTTATTTCAGCAAAGGAGCTGAGGGCCTACAATGGAGAAAAGAAAGTCTCTTCAACAAATGGTGCTGGGAAAACTGGAAAGCCACGTGTAAAAGTATGAAAATTGACCATTCTTTCTCACCATTCACCAGAATAAACTCAAAATGGATCAAAGACCTAAAGGTGAGACCTGAAACCATAAGGCTTCTAGAAGAAAATGTAGGCAGTACACTCTTTCACATTAGTAGTAAAAGGATCTTTTTGGATGCCGTGTCTTCTCAGAGAAGGGAAACAATAGAAAGAATAAACAAATGGGACTTCATCAGACTAAAGAGCTTCTTTAAGGCAAATGAAAACAGGATTGAAACAAAAAAACCCACTAACTGGGAAAAAATATTTGGAAGTCATACATCTGACAAAGGCTTAATATCCATAATATATAAAGAACTCACACAACTCAACAACAAAAAATCAAACAACCCGATCAAAAAATGGGCTGAAGACATGAACAGACATTTCTCCAAAGAAGATATACGCATGGCCAATAGGTACATGAAAAGATGTTCATCATCGCTGATCATCAGGGAAATGCAAATCAAAACTACACTAAGATATCACCTTACACTCATTAGAATGACAAAAATATCAAAAACTAATAGTAACAAACATTGGAGACATTGTGGAGAAAAAGGAACCCTCATACACTGCTGGTAGGAATGCAAACTGGTGCAGCCACTATGGCAAACAGTATGGAGATTCCTCAAAAAATTAAACATAGAATTACCATATGATCCAGCCATCCCACTACTGGGTATCTACCCAAAGAGCTTGAAGTCGGCAATCCCAAAAGTCCTGTGCACCCCAATGTTTATTGCAGCATTATTTACAATAGCCAAGACGTGGAAGCAACCTAAGTGTCCATCAACAGACGAATGGATAAAGAAGATGTGGTACATATATACAATGGAATACTACTCAGCTACAAAACAGAACAAAATCATTCCATTTGCAATAACATGGATGGACCTTGAGGGAATTATGTTAAGTGAAATAAGCCAGTTAGAGAAGGATAAAATCTGTATGACTCCACTCATATGAGGAATTTAAAAATGTGGACAAAGAGAACAGATTAGTGGCTACCAGGGGAAAGGTGGGGTGGGGGGTGGGCACAAAGGGTGAAGGGGTGCACCTACAACACGACTGACAAACAGTAATGTACAACTGAAATTACACAAGATTGTAACCTATCATTAACTCAGTAAAAATTAAAAAAAAGAAATTAGTAAAGGCCTTAGATAAATTGAGATATAAAATATGTTCCTTGATCATTACTGTTGAGACCAATTTGCCCCAAATTAATCTATAAATTGAATGCAGTCTCAATAAAAATTCCAGCAGTCATTCTTAGGGAAATCGACAAGGGCATTCTAAAAGTTATATGGAAACACAAAAGACCTAGTAGAGTGAAAACAACTTCAAAACCAAAGAAGCCCAATGATGGAGGACTTGAGCTCCCTGATTTCAGAGTTCTAGTGGAAGGCTGCAGCATTCAGGCCACTGTGATGCTGGGGTAAGCGTAGGAATATAAATTGGTGGAGTAGAATGTGGAACCCAGAGGATGACTGCTGGGCCCAGGGCCCAGGGCAGCTGAGCGGGGAGGACGCAGTTTTCGACGGGTAGTGCTGGAGCGTGGGCATAGCTGTGTGCAGAACACGAACTTGCACCCTCACTTCACCGGACGCAGAAACCCCCTCCTGATCTGTTTCAGACTGGAATGTACGGCCTAAGCTGTCAAACGTCTGCAGGAGCACAGAGGAGGAGCTCTTTGTGTTCTGGGGTTAGGGAAAAAAAACATGAAGCTTCAAAGAAAAAATTGATAAGTTGAATTTCATTAAACTTTCTTCTTCAGAGACGCTGTTAAGAGAATAACAGGGCCAACCCTAGACTGGGAAGGGTGTTTGCAAAGTGACTCAGTCAGGAGACAGACGACTTGTAGGAAGAAGTTTGAACATGCTTCACCAAACAGCTATGTGAACTGCGACTAAGCACATGAAAAGATGCTCAGTGTTATTGGTCCTTAGGGAAATGCAAAGTAAAGCCACAGTGAACCCAACTAAATACCACACAGCCCCTCTGGGACGGCTACAGTTCAAACACTGTCAGCGCCAAGTGCTGGAGACGGTGTGGTCGCACCGGAGCTCTCACACGTTGCTGCTAAGAAGGCAACATGTTGCAGCCCTGTTAGCAACCAGTTGGCAGTTTCTTATGAAGTTAGACTTACGTACCAGCTTATCTCGCAGAGGAATGAAGATGTGTGTTCACACACAGACTTGAACTTGAGTGTTTATAGCTGCTTTATTCATAATAGCCCAAACCTGAAAGAACCCAGATGTCTTTCAATTGGTGTATGGATAAACTACTTGTGGGATATCCGTCCATTTTCAATGGAATGCAGTTCAGCAATGAAAAGGGACAAAGTACTGAGAAAAGCAACAATGTGGATGGATTTCAAGTGTTATAGTAATAAAAGAATCCAGACACAAAAGACCCAGATTTATGATCCCATCTCAATGAAATCTGGATCAGTGGTTTCCAGGGACCAGACTGGCGGGGGAGGGAATTTACATAGGGCGTAAGGAGACTTGGGAGGATGGGCATGTGCTGTGAGACTGTGGTGTGGTGATACATTTGTCATTGAACGCTACACTTCAGTGATTGTTGTATGTCTAACTTACACCTTAATAAAGCTGTTTTTAAGGGGGAAAAAAAGCAAACCCAAAGTACTACACTAGGGAGTGGCTGTGGCATTGACATGCTTTAGAAACTCCCCAGCTGGTTGTAACACTGCTAGGCAAAGTGATGGCAGTTTTCAGCTCTGGCAAACCAGCTCAGTTATTCCTTAAGAGAAAAGCACAATGAAAAGTTTCACTTTCTAAGACTCTCTTCTGTGAACATGTTGCAAAAGTCTGGAGAGATGTAAGAGAGGAAAGGAAGTTTGTTTTCAGGCCAAGCTCTTCCTTACTGTTTCCGGCAAAAACAAAAAAATAACCAACTCTCTTCAGCTTCCGATTGCTTTTTTGTTTGACTGTGCATGAATGTTAGGGCTGTTGCCTAATGACTCATTTTGCTCAGACCTTAGGACCCAGTTCTCCACCCTGCCTGCATGTTAGAGTCACCTAGTTTAATATGTCCACACCTCCAGACCTTTAGATCAGAATCTGTACCCGTGGGACCCAGGCGTCAGCATTTTGTAGCAGTTCCTCAGATAGTTCCGAGGTTGAGAAGCACGGCTCGCAGAAGGTCTATCTACCCCTTGAGAACTGCTTGCACTGGCCCAGTGGGGGCCACGGCTATATGTGTGCGTCCTGATTCGCTTTGGCGGAGAGCAGATGTTTTCAGGTCTTTTTGCGTGCCTGGCATAATGCAAGACTTCTATTACAGGTGTAAGGCAGTCTCCCCAGTTTTGCAAACTAGGAAATTGAGGTTCAGAAAGAATTTATAATGCTACAGAATATAATAGAAGATATCATAATAGTTACTAATGATAATAAACACAGCTGCCATTTATATAGAGTGTCTACCTGTAGAAGGCCCGGGACCGTATAGCGCATGCGCTTTGCCTCATTGAATATAATGGTGCTTTGAGGTGTTGGCGCTTCTATGGTTCCTGTTCCACAGTTGAGTAAAAAGCAGCAGAGGCAAGGTCCGCATGTCCTGTAAGCGGTAAGTGGGAGGGTGGGATTGAGCACGGCGTGTGGCTCCAGAACCCGCACCCTCCGCCCTTGTCCTGAGCCTGCGCTCTGGCGGACCTGGGATGAGTCCTGGCTGTACTGTTCGCTTGGGTTACACTCTCCCTGGCAAACTTGGACTTCTTTGTCAGTGCCCATTTTATGCCCCTTCCTTCCATCAAGCCATCTGTTCCCGTCGTCTTCCAGCTCGATGAGATAACTTTGTGGAGAAGCGTAAACAGGGTAGGTAACTTATCAGATAATGGTTCTGTTCTCGCAAGACTGTGACCGTCCCTTGTTCATCTGAAAATCAGCATGGATGCTGCATTAGTGATTGTCGGGAAACAGATGGTGCCACTGGTTCTCTCTGGGGCTTCCAGAAAGCTGCTCGGAGGACATGGCGCTTGTGGTTTGCCGTGAAGGACGAGTAGGCGTTTCCCAGGCAGAGGAGGGGATGGGAAGGGCCGTGAGGCGGAGGGCATCCTCAGGGTGCAGGGGAGACTGAGGCGGGGAAGTGAGTCGTAACTAGTGGCGGGAGGCTTTGACTGCCAGGCTCTGAGGCGTTGGAATTTTTTCTTTAAATCTGGTGGTAGAGGGAAAGTGTGGAAGGTTTTAAGCAGGTTAGTGATGAGTTCCCACATGCTGATGTTTTACCTTTTTGTAAGAGCCCTGATGGTGGTGCAGAGTGCATTAGAGAGGGAGGAAAAGCAGAGCTGGAAGGACCAAGTTGGAGCCCTAAGCGAGAGGCAGGGACAGCAGCTGGGGCGGTGGGGCAGAAGCCTGGTTCCGACAGACAAGCAGAGGAAAGCAGAAGTGTTTGTCCTGTGGCGCTGTCACTCCATTCTTTTAACTCCTTCAGAGTTATTTGCCAGATATCAATGTTCTGTCTTTAAAAATAATGTTTTATGATGTGTCAGCTGACAACTCTGTTAAAGTCTTTCTTAAATTTTGTTAAAAGCAGCGTAATGGGGGCCACGTAACTTGCAGAAAGTTGTGGGATCGTCAGTGGAGTGACTCTCAGCAGCAGCCCGTGTTTGACTTGTCCCTTTGGCCCCCGGAGGCGTTGGCACTTGGAGATGGTGCCGCTCTGTGCTCCTCTGGAGGAGGAGGGGAGCGGGACTGGAACTCCTCACACGGGCGGCGTCGGCTCGGGCTGCTCAGCTTTAGGAAGCAGTATTTCTCAAAGCGGAGAATCGGGACAGGGCGTCCGCAGGATGCCTGTCACTCACACTGCCAGCAGCGCCTTCCGGCGCCCCAGGGATGTGTGTTCCGCTTACAGACTGCCGCACTGGCTGGCGCGGTGACTGTGCGATGGAGAAGGGTTTGGATTTGAGCAATTTAGGAGGTAGAATTAGCAGGACTTGCGGATATTCTCCTCAGAATTACTTTTCAATGAGTTTGCATTTCTGTAAGCATCAAGAGTATTAACTCAAGGGGCTGGCCCCGTGGCCCAGTGGTTGAGTTCGTGTGCTCTGCTTGGGCGGCCCAGGGTTTCACCAGTTCGGATCCTGGGCACGGACATGGTACCGCTCATCAGGCCATGCTGAGGTGGCATCCCACATGCCACAAGTAGAAGGACTCACAACTAAACATATACACAACTATGTACTGGGGGGATTTGGGGAGAAAAAGCAGAAAAAAAAGATTGGCAACAGTTGCTAGCTGAGGTGCCAGTCTTTTAAAAAAAAAAATTAACTCAAAAAGAAAGTAAAAAATATTAGGTTGACTAGAAATACTAAATACATATCTTGTATTCTCTTAGATTTCGAGTTAAACTTGTATGTCATTTAATTATATTTGTGTTTAGGTGTTTGGTTACATCTTGAGAAGTACACACTAAACTCTTCTAGGCGTCTCAAGTATTTCCTGGCATCCTTAACAGATTGCTGTAATGGCAAACAGCGTTTAAGAAAGCCATTTAATTTTTACTAAAGCAGGCCAGAAACACAAAGTAACTGGGGCAAGTTGCACCACATCAACAGTGCCTCTTTTGGTTTCTTTTTCTTATTTATTTGACGTGAGAATTAAGGTTGCATGAGAAGCTAACGGTCAGTATATGCTTCTCAGATGATGGGCAGATGGAGCTTCGCTCATGAGGTTCTGAGTGGAGAGGTAAAGGGGCGGGGGGGGGCTTTGATAAACGAGGTCAGTCTTCAAGTGGGTTTGAGCAAGTTGGAGTATCCCAGTTTAACGAAACTGTTGAGGGAGATGTAATACTTAGGGACCAGAGACTGTCCCGCTGTCGTCGAAAGGCCCCAGTTACCAAATGATTTAAACAGCAAAACTCACAGGAGAGCTCATGGGTCTCTTAATGGAATTTCTAGCACTCGTGGTCTGTTAGTGTGGATATGTTAAATCAGTGGCATAAGGCAGCGTGTGTTTTAAAAGAGTATCTCTAGCAGATTCCTATTGTTCACACATGTAACTTGTGGGAGTGCGACCACTGCGCTACTCACTGCAGGGTGCAGGCTCTGGAAGGTGTTGGAAAGAAGGCATCAACTGTTCTTCCGTCCGTCTGTCTCACTTGCCTCCTCTCAGGCTGCCTCTCACGGCACCGCTGGAATTCTCGTGCTTAAAGATGTGTGTTACGCAACATGGCACGTCAGCACAAGTGCCACTAGAGAAATAGCCATCTTTGCCAGTTTGGGATTGTCTCTCTCTCCAGTGAGGCACTTTCCCATAGGCTGGTGAAGGGTAAGTTTGACGAAATGTGATTTTTTGCCATGTACACTGTTTTGAACCCAACCTCCCCAAGGTGAGATTCCACTGTAAACTGTTCTGATCTGTGTTTAGAAAGTCACCACATCTGAAGTGCTCAGGCGCTGGGAGAGGATGGATGTTCATTTATTTGGTTCTATCTTTCTAGAAATGTTACTCTTCTCTTTCATATCCTATTTTTTTTCCCTCTAGTTGTGGCAATTTATGATTATACAAAAGACAAGGAAGATGAGCTGTCCTTTCAGGAAGGAGCCATTATTTATGTCATCAAGAAGAATGACGATGGTTGGTATGAGGGAGTTATGAACGGAGTGACTGGGCTCTTTCCTGGGAATTACGTGGAGTCCATCATGCATTATTCTGAGTAGAGCTCAGCAGGGCTGGGGCCCTCCCAGGAGCTGGCAGGCTGCCCAGATTATCAGAAGGCCCTGGGGAGTCCCCTCCAGTGAAATGAAGGAACGATACAAATGACAAAAACTGCTTACATTTTTTTGGTTTATCCCCCAGTATTCAAACAAAAAAGCGAGCTGAGTCTGAACAAATGGATCTTTCTGCCATCACTTGTACTGTGTTGAGCTGTTTGGATTGAAATAAAGTGACCATTTCTAAATACGTCAGAGGTATAACAGCGTAACGATGTGAAACAAATCAGGTTAAGACTGATTCAGAAAACATCTGGGATGTCTCTCAGGAATACTGTGTGCCCTTGGGGCCCCTCCTCCTGCGGCCCGCGGCCGGGCTGTTCTTCGGTGCCTGTGCCGACGGCAGCCCCGTGGCCCTGTGCGCCATCCACACTTCTTCCCCTGTGTGAGGAGGAGGGAACCAGTATTTACATACCACATGTAACCATTTTTATAATTGTTTCAGCTGGCTTATTTCCTCTTTAACACTGTACATTCTGCGTTCTCCCAGCACTAGAGTGCGCCAAGGAGCTAAGGCTGACGTGACTTGCATCCCTTCCCGTCTCTCAGTCTGTAGCTGATGAGGATGTGAATGAGTCTCCACACATTCGGAGGGTGGTGAATGGCCGCAGCTCCAGCTCAGTGTGCTGCTGCTGCCACCGCCGCTGCTGCTGCTGCCGCGTGAGGCTGCACTGCCGCCGACGCCCAGCGCGCGCAGACGTGCGTGTCGTCCTGGTTCCCAGGTGGACGTGGCCGCAGAGCCCGCTGTGAAGGTGCCTGAGGTCTGAGGACTTGGCCCTCGTGAGCAGAGCCACCGCCCAGTAGGCATCCTAGACCCTTGCTTAGGCGCGGTTTTGAGGAATAAGATTTTGGAGGTCAGACCAATTATTTCTTTACTTCTTTCAGTATTTAGAAAAAGATTATTGTTTTCTGGAAAATAGTTATTTTCAAGTCTCTCAACAGTCATTGAAATAAAAGACTTGCTGCTGTCTCTCTGAATGCCCCTAATGGCCGGTGTGAGCTGCTGCCGAGTTGTTTACTTACTAGGTTTTAGAGAAGGTAAATGCTCTCCTGATGGTGTGTGATGGGCGTTTGAAGTAGCTGCTTTTGGTAGGAATTTGAATGTTCTATCTCAGACTAAGAATTGTGGGGTAAGTGGCATCAGGCTAAATACTTATTCAGTCAGAAAGATAAAAATTAGTGTAACTGAGAGAAATGAACTATTTTTTTTCATCTGCACAATTACACCTTCAAATTCTGTGGTGGCTGTAAGGCGGAGGCCTTGATCCTCGCTGCCATCAGCGTATGAAACGCTGAAAGACCCGGGAGGGCTTGCTGTTCCGCCAGTCAGGCCCAGGCGCGTGGCCCGAAGAGAGCATGGCCAGTGCCTGGCCCGAGCTGCATGCAAGTATGTCACACGGGGGCCTGCATTGTGATGGATGGTGCAGACAGAGGGACGCGGCTGAAAGGTGGCCGCATTAGTGTGGTAGTGCGTGAGGGGTTCAGATGGTGGAGGCGGCAGTCATTGTCCACTGGCGAGTCTGTTCTGTGAGCAAAAACCATCACCGTTTAACTGCGACCTAGATACAGAGTTCCCTTCTTAAGAATTTTTTTTTCAGTTGCGGGGTTTTTCCCCGACACATTGCAAGTTAGCTATTGTGCTTTTAGATTTCTCCAACATTTTGAATTTGGATTTCATTACCTTGCCTCCAGTACACATTCCAGTTCATGCTTTTGTTAGGTCGTCTCAACATCCTGTATTCCCTGTTTTCCTTCAAAGTAATGGCCCTCTGCACCTTTAGCTTCATTATATTCTAGCAGCCAACCTAGACTTAGCCAGATGGAGTAAGCTCTTCCTAGTGTTGCTGTGTAACTAGGAAAACTGTTTTGAAATTAGATGTTCCAATTATTTATTTAAAAAGCTTTTTGCTGAGAAAGCTTAGTGGATTAGTAAGGCAGAGGGTATTCTGAAATGCAACACATAGTTCCCGCAGCTCACACCTACAGCAGCAGAGAAGATGACTGTGCAAAGCGTCGGTGGTGTTCTGCTCGCCTCCTGGAGCCCTGCTGGACTGGGGAGTGTGGAAGGCCCCGGCAAAGCCCGTCCCGAAGACCTGCAGCAGGGGATCCAGGAGTCAGCTGGCTTTTTCTCTATTATTTAATACTAATGTGTGTGTGAGTTTTTGTTTTAAAAACACCACCTGTTGAGTTTTCTGCATATTTTAAATTTTTGTACAGTTCTGAATTCTATATATTGTCTTGGAAGGATGCTGTGTAGTGATGACGGGCCAGGCCCACGGTCATTGGAGACTTTGAACGGATGTAATACTTCATAGATTGCATGCTAGTAATAGTCTGAGGGTAGTATTTCTTCTTTTATCGTAAGTTTTCCCCATTTCTCTTTTTACAAACTGCAAGATGGTTGGTAGGAGGAATTCCACTGATGCATGTAAGTCTTCCGTGCTGCATAATATTATGGCAGAGGTGATCCAAGTCTGAAATCTGCTGACCAGTAAGCAGCCATTTTATCAGGAGAGAGGGAATCTGGTGGAAGAGGGGATTTTTTTCCCCTCATGTGTTTCTTTTTGACTTGTGTGCCCATCCCCCTTTTCTAAGGAAAAAGGAGTGACTTAAGAATTGTTCCCTTTTTTTGGTGTTACTCTTTGAAAGGCCTTGGGGGTAAGAATGAAAATACACTTTGTTGTTGTCGTCGACCTTATGGTCATAAGGCCACTGCAGTAAATTGAAAACCAAAATAGTGTTAATGTGTCAAAATCTAGACCTGAGTGATTCAGCCTGCTGTGTTTAGAATAAGGATGAATCTTTTCAGATGTCTTGTCCAGTATTTTCCATCTTTTGGCTCCTTGCTTTCTCTCTCCCTCAGGGGCACCCCGCTGTTCCCATCCTGGGGGGTGAGGGCCTGCTGCTTTGGCCGGGTCCCTAGTCACTGGGGAGGCGTTTTCTTCCCCCTCCTGCTGCTGTTTATTACCCAGCTAGAGGATGTCTTATGCACCCTCACCGTGATGTCTGTAATGTCGCTGTGCTCCTTAGCAGCCTCACGTTGATTACAGATGATTACTGAAGACTTTCCTGTTGGAGAGGCATCAAAATGATGGCGGTTTGCTTTTATCCTTTAGTGCTCCTTTTCTGGTAGCCAGGGACCTTTCTGCAGTAGGAAGTGTTCTCTTTGTTACCGTTTCTCCTTTGTGGAGAGAGCATGGCATGTCTGAAGGCTGCTTTTCCCTTTAGAAGGGTTCGATGGAGGAGCTGACGGGGGACTGCAAAGTCTTCGAAAAGAATGGGGATCTGAGCCGCTTCGCACCCGTTCACTCCTGGGCCTCGTTGGCCGGGAGCTCCTGACTGGTGTTAAGGTGGTGATTCCCCTCCCGGGATTTCCACACGGAATTTCCGAGCTAGGTTTTAGAATTTAGAAATGTCAGTTCAGTCTCATTTTGCTGATGAGGTTAGATGTTTCGTTTCAGGGAACAGCTGGTTAATAACGTTGAGTTCCTGGCTTAACGCCCGGCACTCTGGCCGCAGCGGTCTTTATTGAATGTGCTGTACGTGTCTCGAAGAGTTTATAGAGTTCTACTTGATGTCTTCAGGAAGATCCTTGAGGAGCCCCGAGCACTCAGACTGCTCTTAAAGGCATGTGCTGAGCGCCACCTGCGTTAGTGAACGTCTCCCCTGAGCCCCTCAGCAGCCACACTCGCTAGAGACAGTCTCTCTGTGGGTGTGTCATCTCAGCGCTGGCGGAGCCCGCACACAGACAGCCTCGTCCCGGATCCTCAGCCCAGGGTCGTGCGCACTCCTTACGTTTCCTTCACGCTGACCTTCATTCCTGTTTCTTACTGAGAATCTCATAATTCTTTAAAAAATTGACAAATGAAACGACAGGGCCTAGCTGTGTATAGATGATCCTTGCTAAATATCTTAAGGATTTTGTAAAAAAAAAAACAAAAAAACAAAAAGCTTATTTTCACATTAAAATGGAAATGTCTTTTTGCAACTTCAGAATTCTATGGAAAAGCAGTTTTTATCATATTTTGTGTCCATGCATCTTTTTTCTCAACAAAATGGTTTACAAAAAGGAATGTAAACAGTTTGTGATCTGGCCAGTTGTACTCTGAGCTCCCAGAGGGAGGTGTGCTAGCTGAGTGAAAACCACGCAGGAAGCCTCGGGGGGAGCAGTCTGTTGCCAGTAACGTCTCATGTGCCATGAAACCACCTCCAGATGAGCGGGGACATTCACTTTTTAATTTTGAAATTGTATTTGGAATTAATTGTTGCTGTGTACTAAGAACCTGACCTAAATAAAACCCTGCAGAGCACACCCGAGTGTCCCGTGAACGTGTTCATGCGAGTCACGCGAGTCACCTCTCTCCTCAGCCCCTCCCCACGGTCCCTCCCAGGAGCTGCTTTGATGAGTCGAGTCTCAGCAAGGTCACATTTCTGTGAGGTTTTTTCCTCAAGACAGCTGCTCTAAATAATTATTTTCTACCCTTCTATTTGCTGTAAATGAACCTGAGGTTTTCTGATCACTTCCTCTGAAATACATTCTGATATGTAAAAGGAGAGCTGCTGTCCTGTGCTTCAGTTTGGTAAGTGCTGGCGCAGTTCGTGAAGACCCCCGTGGCATGGCAGTCCAGCACAGATCCCTGCTGGTACTAGTTGGTAGGTAGTTGTACTTTGTTTAAAGAAAAAAATCTTAAAAGTTACTATCACTTCTTAATTGCTAATGTATTTAATAACCAAAGCTCGCTAGTCTGTTGGTATGAACTGTTCATGACGGAAAGTTGAACCACCGAACACATCCCCCTGTAGCGTTTTTACCTTCACAGTGTGTTCTTACTGCACAGCCCGTTTTGGGTCCCCCAATGTCAACAGAAAAGCCAGGTCCTCAGTGGTGCCGACCCACAACAGCGAGTCCAGTCCCCAGGCTTAAGTGAAATGCATGTATTCTTTTTATTAAGGATTGGGTAAGCTGACATAATGAAAATCGTAACGGAAAAACAAGTTTACACTGACTTGTGTGACTACTGTCCTAAGCCATTACAATAGTTCACTGACAGGAACTGGCAAGAGTAACTCAGAAAATAACTTAATCCAGCAGTAAAACAAAAACCTCGTCAGTAGTACTGAATATATCTCTCTCGTATATATCTCTATTTAGATAGGTTTGCACAATCAGGGAGCAAGGCACGTCATGAAATGAGAGCACACACTGAAGCCGAAGAACAGAACAGAGCGCACGGACAGAAACATGGGCACTTCATCTTTCCCGAGCGAGCTGTGCATAATCATTTGGACAGTGTCCTCCACTGGGTATTTTATCACGCACTTCCTTTTGCCGCCTTTTTCATGCTTTAAAAAGTATATTCCTACATTGTGTCTATTTAGGGCAAAGCTCCCACAGCCTAGATGTCAGTGTGAGCCTTGACTCCATTTTTTAAAGGGAAGAAAGGGAGCAATCCCAGTTCAATATAATATGCAATTTTTCTTTAAAACAGAAAACAATGTTTTTACATTTAGCACAAGCTAATGATATTTTAAATGTACATTTCTATAAAAGGAGTTCACTAGTGGCTGAGAATAAAATTAAGCAAAATCGTGTGAAACATTCCAGTTAATGCTTATTTTCTAGGAGGAATTATTTACAGGTAGAGACAAAAAATATAGGAGGTGGGAATCATGGAAAATGGCAGTTTTTGGTATTAGGTTACAATAAACTGAAACAATGGACAGCTCCCAAATGCTAAGCTTCTCTAAGTGCTGCTCACATGTTCCGCCTAGGAAGAGGGTGAGGCTTCCAGTGACGAGCTTGGTGTTCGCACGCTCACTGGTGAACTTAGCCATCTTCTAAACACACAGCCGTCGCCATCACCCCGACTCGCTTCTTGAAATGTCTTTGGTAGAAAACGGCCAGACCCCGTGTAGGCAGATGAAGCCATCTCGCGTGGGACAGTCCTACGTCCTGTTTCTGCACAAACAGAAATACTCACCACCTTCTTGCGTTAGCACCTCAAATTTTGGTGGTTGGATTTGTTTTATGCTGTTCCTCCAAAAGAGTTCAAGGCACTGGGGATTAGAGCAGACACTGTTTTCTCTAAAGGGTTTATGACTTCAACAAGCAAAGAGCAAACCAATTGGAGATTTTTTCCCTTCAAGTATTTATCAAGGATATTGTTTTGCTTATTTTTATTCAGCAAGTTTATCCTACAGCTAAGTTTCAGATTTCCTTTTACATATAGACCTTCCGAGGGTACAGTTAAGAACTGAGCACTTTTTTAGTTTGAGAGACAGACTGGTAAAGGTATAGAAATGTTCTTCTATTGGGTTTTTAAAGGAAAATCTTAAAAGCTAGTGGGATCTTTAGTTCTGTTCCACTTGCATCTCTGTGCTCACGTTCCTACAAGGTCAGGGATCAGCGGCTTTAGGCAAATGATACGTGAAGTGTATAAAACAAAACTCAAATTGCCAAAAGGTACTCGAAACCTAAAGTGATTTTTAGAAATAGACATCCTCTCATCAGTGTTTAAAACCAAATTATTATACCTATTTTATTTAAAGCACGTCATTATACCTGTAATCATACAGGCTCATACAGGTTTAATTGGTCTAAACTTGAATAAAATCGGTGAAATTACATCAGTTATAATTTGTTAGCTCTCAAGGTATGTGAAAGTTTGATATAATCTATAAAACTAGGAAAGAGTTTCTTGCTTTTTAAAAATCACCTCGTGTTTGTAATAAAGTTGCTTTCAGCTGAGGAATAAAGGTGACAGAGGTTTGGCTGGGGACCTGATAGCTAAATCAGTCCGCACCATTACCTGAAGGTTTTTCAGGCTACTTTATAACCTGGCCGCCTTCACACACGCTTCGTAGCAGTTGTGTTCTTCCCGAATAGCTGCTCCTGAAACTAACTGGATGTCAGAGTTGTCACTCCGATCTAATGATGATTCACCATCCTTCAGTGCTGTTTAGATGAACGTTCTTAATAAACTCGGCACTGGCTTCAGTGGCAAGTCAACTTAATTACACCAGGAAGGGACTTCCAAGATGGTTAGAGCAGCGGCAGGCTGGGCAGCGTGGCCGGAGCACCTTGTTGGGGGCTGGAGGACACCATTGTGTCTACACTACTTGGTTTGAAATTTTCTGATGAAAATGGTTTCCCGTAACTTTTCTTAGGAGTTAGCTATCTTTCTCATTTTAAAAAGTTCCAGAAATTTAAAAAAAACCAATTTACAGTTAAGTGGGTATCTGTAAAAACTTTAAGAATACTTTTTCCAAGTCAGCATTACAGCAGCTAAAGAAAACGATGTATTTGAGTAGTCAAGGCAAGCTGTTGACGTTTCCATCACCACCAGTGAGCCTGCTGTCAGTTGTTTATTAACAGAATAGGCTCTGCTGCCCTTCGGAGTTGGTGCCAAAGCTTTCAGCATAGGGTGGCCGATTTTGAAATCATCCAAGTTAATTATTACAGTTGAGGGTGTCAGGCACTCAGGCAGGCACGTGTATGCACGGCCTTAAGGACGCGTCCATCCTGCATTCGCCTTTCGGTCCAGACACATCAGCTGTGGCTCTTCCCCTTTGACCTGAAGCAGCTGTGTTGGGTGAGCTGCTGAGCAGAAGGCAGTGACAGAAGGCACAGTCCTAGTGTCATGTGGCAGCAGGTGTTTCCATGAACACTAGAGGAAGAGAACAGCTACACAACTAACAGCAGCCTCAAAAGCCCCACAAAACCACAGCCCAACACAAATTCTAATTTAAAAAAACCCCACTAGGGAGTAGAACACTAGAAGTAAAATCTAAAATATCATTTTGGAGTTTTGATTCACTTGTTTCAGACATAAAGGGAAAAAACTAATAGTCTTTTCCGTCTTTGGAGAAATGGAAAGGGAAACAGCCTGTCGTCAGGCCGGCTGCCAGACGGGGGTGACCGTGACGCGGGTCCTCCTCCGGCCCTGCTCTCTTCTCGGGGAGCCTAGTTCTGAAGGACGGCTGCTCTTTCAGGAGAATGAGACTCTCGAAGCGTCGGTGCAGGATGGCTATCATCAGGACTGACCAAAGCAAGAAGTCCCGGGAAATCCCACGCTGAAAACCCAGAGGCTGTAACTCAGGGCTCAAGTGACGGGCGCAGGAGGATGGAGGGCGCACAGTTCCTTTCCCTCAAGGAGAGCTGAAGTTGTCCACCTTCATACAGAAAAAGACCCCTGCCACCACAACAGAAAACCCTAGTGATGTATATTTATCTCACTGGATTCACAGTCTTAATAATTCTTCACCCCACAAGTGAGGGCGCTCCTTAGAATATAAAGCTGCAGGCAGAAGACTACGGGGAAGTCCTTCACTCCTGAGCCACAGTGGAGCTGGCCGTCTGGACCCAAACGTGACTCAAACGTTACCCACACTGCTGTGCAGGCCTAAACAATACAGAGGTGTTAAAGGTCACTTCATAAGCTTAAGAATATCAAGCACAGAAAACTTTGTGAACAATTGAAAGATCCAAAAAGTATTTTTTTAAAGAAGCAGGGCTTTAAAAAATGCACAATGGTATATATTCTTATTGCTCCATAAGCACATGAATAACTGAACGACGTCCTGGAGACGTGGCGGGGAGGGGTGCACTGTCCGCTCTGAGGCTGACCTTCCTAGAGAGTGGGCTGCAGGGGTGGCTGTGTACACAGTACAGCTGCCACGTAGTCTTGAGTGAGTGACTATCTGCCTCACCGTACTGCCGTCACTTGTTCCTTGTTCACAACAGGCACAGACTTCCTTACAAGACGTCCTCATTTACCATTGCTGGGATGGCTAGGTCTCAAACAGCAGCTCTGACATTGCATTTTATTCCTAATGGTCAGTTTATCATCATAAATTGATGAGACATACACGTCTCTCATATACCAAGGAAAATTCACAGGAAAAAAAACCACATAGGAGGACAATGTGAAGCATACCGAATTACAGTGTCATTAGAGCATGATTCCATGTTGTACCAACTTGCACGTGCATGTTATGTCACTCGCTGTGCTTGGACTAGACTACTCCATGAGAACAGCTGCTCACCTGGACAGACCTCCACGACAGGCTGCAACAAGCAAGGGTCCTCGTGTGCTCCAGCAGCTACGGATGAAACCGTCCCAAACCTCCTTTGTTCTTCCTCCTCCATGAGAGTCCCATACTTAAATAAACTCTCTGTATTACACATTACAGTCCACATCCAACCTGATTAACGACACCTGTACGGGTGCCAGTTCTGTTCTCTTTTCTCATCACCCACCCTTCTGGAGAGCAATACACAAAGAAGATGCATTCGAGAAGGGAATTTTGTTTTCCGTAATGATGCACCGTGTCAGACACAGGCTGTGTCTATTTGAGAGAGCAGTTGTCTGCAGATACCTAAAAACATCTACCCAGAGCACACTCTGTAAGAGGGAAACTGGTGAGCCAAAGACACACCGGGACTAGAGCATCCCGGGGCATCCTGCCGGATATTCTTACAATAAAGCAACTCCAGGACTGTGACACCACGCTTGATGAAGCTTCACGAAGCTCTCGGAAAGGATAAAAGCGCTGTTCAGGATCCCAGCACTCAGGGAGCCACGCATGGTGGGCAGACCTCACCCGTGACGGAGCGCCTCCCAGATCCGGGCGGTGTCGTTAGTTACCCCATGGAGTCACTTTCTGTGACAGCCCGCACAGAGTGCCTGCGGGCGCCCCCCGCCCCGCATCATTTACCCGTTCTACGAAGCTGAGACTCGCCTGATTTAAAGTGCCCTTTATGAACAGTCACCAAGTGTTAGTTAAGCAGTTCTAACTTCAGCTAACGGGAGAGAAAACCAACAGAAACCCCACAGATACACCATTCTGGTTGTCTTCTCAAACTGAGAAACAGCACATTATACATCTATTCCTTAATATATAATACACAACATGCACAGATAGGCCGCACATGGACACTTATAAAATACCTTCTAAATAAGTCATTAAAAGTTTTTGGTCCAATCCACATGACCGATAATAGAAATCATAAGGGACGGGACACACACCTCCTTCCATGCCTCTTCCACCCAAAATATACGAGACCCATTTTCAGATTAGGAGCGAAAAGGAATAAATAGAATCACTCTCAGCTATATATATACATATACACATCCATATATGTATACAGATATACACACACTATCTACCTATATATAGCGGTGTGCACACGCACGCACACACCGCCGGACACTTCCTGAACGACAGCATCATCCCAGGAGGCTGTGAACACGGGAGCTGAGCGCCGATCGATCGGGTGAGCCGACCGGGACTCAGAGAGAGAGTCTGGCAGCGGCCGCCAGGCGGCTACCAGTCCCTGGAGAGCTTGGTGCTCTGGTCTCTCTTGGGCGGCGCGGGCGGCGGCCCTCTCCGCAGCGTGGCGTAGCCCGCTAGGTGGCCGCCGCCGTAGGCAGCCTTCTGCGGCTCGGACAGCAGCTCCGGGGGCGGCGGCGGCAGCGCCATGTCGTCCATGGTGGCCGTGGGCTCGGGCCTGGCGGCGCGCGCGGAGGACAGGGAGCCGTGCCGCGTGACAGACTTGCGCTGCAGGGTCCGGCTGAGGTCGGCCAGGAAGGCGGGCCGCACGCCGAGGCCGGCCTTGGGCGAGCCGGGCTCGGCGCGCGCGGCGGGCTCGGCGCGCGTGAGGCGGGTGCTGTCGTTGCGCTTGGGCCGCGTGGGCGGGGGCGCCTTCCTCGCGGCCGCCTGGGCCCACGGCTGCGGCTGCGACTGCGGCTGCGGCGGGACGACCGCCACCCTGGGCGAGGCGCTGCCCGGGAAGGCGGCCGGCACGTCGGCGGGGGGCGGGGGCAGCTCCCCCTCGGGCGGCGGCGGCGGGAAGTCGGCCTCGGGGGGCGGGGAGGGGAACTCCGCCCCGGGGTCCCGCCCGCGCCCGCTCGGCAGGGGCGCCGCCGCCGCCGGCCCCTGCGGGAGGGTCCCGGGCAGGGGGCCGCCGGGCAGGTGGAGCTTCCCCGGCTTGGGGGGCGCGGCAGGGGGCGGCGGGGGCTCTCTGCCGGGAGACCCCGAGGGCTCTGCAGGCGGCGCGAACCTGCTGACCAGACTGTCCACCGAGGGCCTCCTGGGCTCGGGCTGCTCCGCGCAGCCGCTCGACTTGATGCTGGAGTTGCGCTGCGGCGTCGGGGGCGGCTTCTTGGCCCCCGGGCTGCCCGTCTTGCCGGGCTTTCTACCTGGGGACCCGCTCTTGTCCTTGTCCGGGGCGGGCGAAGCTGCGGGCGGCGGCGGGGGCGGGGCCGGGGCCGGGGGAGGAGGGGGAGGGAACACCAGGCTGCTCTCGGGAGGCGGGGGCGGGAAGTCCGGGGACGGGACAGGCACCGCGCCGGGCTGCCACTTGGGTTTGGCTTTCACAGCAGGAGGGGACTGCGGGGCTGCACTGGCGGAGGTGGGCTTCGGGGCCTGCGGCTCCCCCGGAGGCGGGGTGGGAGGGGGCGGGAACTGGCTGGCGATCTGCTTCACGACCGAGGGCCCCGGGGACAGCGGGGAGGGAGGCGGTTTTGCACAGAAGCTCTGCTGCTTGGGCAACGTGGGTGGGGGGACTGGACTAGGGGGGGCGGGGGGAGAGGGCGGCACGTGGGAAACAGGAAAAACGGGCTGCTTTTTTGCTGGGGGCACTGGAGGAGTAGGTGTGGGTGGCACAGCTTGTGTCGCAGAGGGTGGCACAGGCTTGGTGCTGGTTGGTGGGGGCACGGTCACAAGGGGTTTGGGGGGAGCCTGGGGAGGGAGGGGTGCAGGAATGGGAGGTGGTGGCGGGGGTGTCGGAGGAGCCGCTGGAGTACCGTGCTGAAGGTGATGAATCTTCAGGGGCGGGGCGGGGGCGCAGGGCGCGGGTCTCAGCTGGGCCATGGCCGAGCCAGGCGTGGGGGGCGGGGGCGGGGGTGGGGGCGGGGGCACCACGCCGCTGGGGGGCACCAGGATCTGAGGCTTTCCCGACTGTGCGGTGGAGGCCGGGGGCGGCTTAAACAGGGGCCCCGGATGCTGAGCCGCGTTCTGCAGCCTGGTTATCGTGCTGTACTTGACAAACACCGGAGCCGCTGAGCTGGCCGACGGTGCTGACTGGCTGGGCAGCGGCGGGGGCGGTGGGGGAGGCGGGGGTGGGGGTGGGGGCGGTGGAGGGGGCGGGGGCGGGAGAGGCGGCGAAGGCTGGGAAGCAGTGTAGGGGGTGACCAGCTTAGGCTGTGGGGACAAAGGGGGCATCAGTGAAGTGTAGGGCCTATTCATGGACTCCATTCTGGCCTAAAAGGAGCACAGAAGGGGTGGGAGAGAGAGAACAACAGACAGTTAGAGAGGCGCTCTAACTGTAAAGCTAGAAAGCAAGTCTCAGCGACAGGGTGAAGGGATGCAGCAGCTGTGATAATCAAGACTGACAATGTCAGGAGGGCTACAATCTGACCCGGGGGCAACAGGGGCATGGAGCCCATGCATCTACCCACAATATTCTCAGATAGCCAGACTGCCAGATAGCCTAGGTTTGAAAAAGCGTTGCAAAAGCTGCTTGAATGGTGACTCCTGGTCTGATTTCTGACCTCTGGTGTCCCACACCTGCCCAAGTGGGAGGGCTTCTGGGCCCTGGACACCCGCCGGCCCAGGAGGGAGATGTGAGGGCTCCAGTGCACCCTTCAGTCCCCAGCGGCTCCCACAGCAAGCAGAGCCACCCTGGCGCAGGAGTGCTGTGGGAGGGCCTCGCAGGAACAAGGGTGGCTTTGACACTAGTAAGCTGACACGTGAGCAGGCATGCACAGTCACACAGGAATGAATGAGCTTGACACACACACTTGCATCCAACATGCACAGAAGTCCAGCAATGCAGGTAAAGGGGGCATTCTTTATACTTGTTTTACTGGAAAATACATAAAGAGATGCTTCATAAACATTACAGCAAAAGATCATAAAAGTATCACACAGAAAATGTCAGAAGAAAATGAGAGGAAACTTGGGAAGACTAAAGAAAATGTATCAAGGAACAGGAGCTAGAGTTTGTCCACCCCTGCTGACCAGCCTATGTGGGCACTGCTTGGCATCGCCCAAATTACCACATCTGGTCATTTATTTCATGGAGCTGTTCATGCATGAATGTGGCTCAAGTACTTTTGAAAGAGCAAAGGAAGGACCCTTGGTTTAGTAACTTTGGGTACATCTTTTTGGCTCTTTGAACAAACTGTAAGGATCCAAGATAAACCATTTGTTTCCAACTATGAATGACATCTAATTAGCATGGAGAATGCTTAGGTTAGTAGACTAGATGGCTCATTACAGGGCTGAATTCTAATGCCCATCAGGACAGTCACATGTTTCTTTAGAAATTCCACATCAAAGTCAAAGCATTAGTCTGCAAGATCTGGTTACAGGAGTCACCCAGGTTAATGTGCTTCCAAAGAACAGCCCCTGACCTTAACTTGCCCCTGTCTTGGCTGCTGCAGGGGAGTGGACCTTAGCTGTGCTGGCCTTCTCATCTGGCACCTGAGACAGGTAACAGGAGAAGAAACACACAGGAGGATCAAGACTCCAACACATCGTCCCTGCTGCGTGGGGGGCCCGTGCGCCTTCTGAAACTGTGGGAAAGGACGGACTCGGCTGCTCAATCCCAGAGCATCTGGACCTTAGCTGCCCTCCTAACGACCGGGTAGTTCCCTAACTTAAAATTCACACGGATAACACCATTAGAAATTCAGTAAGGCAAAGGACTCTGCTTTAGATGTCTGAACTGTGGAAACCTGCTTCTCCATGACATCCAGAGGACTGGCACCGGGGGTGCTGCTCTGTCCAAGTGGATTAAGTGGGGAAAGGGAGGGAGATGTCTCAGAAGTCTGAGCTTCTGAAGGGAGTTAAACAAACTGTCGTGTCTTGGGAATTTAGGTCATTAGAACCAATTCTCAAATACTTATTTCTAAAAAAAAGTGTTCCATCCCTACAGTGGGCTGCTAATGCCTCCTCCCCCCCCCCCCCCCCCCCACCCCCCGCCCCGAGGGCCAGTTAACCAGCCGCATATGCAAATAAAGGAATAACCAGAGGGAAATGGCCATTGAATTCTCCCGCTGAATGTACTTGCATAAGTGATGCAGACCAAAAGAACAGAAAAAATCAAAATGATCATTAATGAAATGGTCAGGCCAGGTGTGCCACTGGTCCCTCAGTGGTGGCTGAGGGTGAACTGTCGAAGACGCAGCCTTGCCCACAGAACTTCAGAGGTTAATTTGCTATGGTGCCCTTCAACCACACTAAAGAGACCTCTCTATTTTTCTAAACAGTTCTGCAATAATTATACTCGTCCTTCAGTATCACTGAACAATCTACTATGCAAGGCTCAGGGATCCAAAATTTTAAGGAGATTAATTTGAATTTAGTCTTCCAAATAAACCGTAATTTGAGAAAATTCATCAAAGTGCAGAGAAATGCCAAAAAGCATAAAAAGAAAGGAATGAGTCTGAATAAGTGAAATTAATAACAAAGAAATAATCAACCATTAGCAGGTTCTCTGGAACAAAATTGGGCACCAGCACTAAATGGTGTTGCTCCATCCAAATTGATTAAGGGTGGAAAGGAGGAAATTTTTATCTGAGCCACTCATAAAGTCAGTTAAACTGCCAGTTTTTTTGAGATCTTACGTCATTAGAGCCAATTCTGAGGGAAGTCAAGGAAAGAATACTGAAAGAGGGCCAAGAAAGATTCCTGAGAAAGGAATCAAAGAGCAACACACTAAACCCAAGGGACAGCACAGACTTCCCATACGAATTCACACAGGTGTGTTACCTTGCTGGACTCTTCCAACTGTGTGCCTCGCTTCCAGGCCTCAGAGAAGGCGGAGCTCACGATGCTCTGGGAGCGGGCGTGGCCTGCCGGCTGCGTGTCAGACACACCACTATCAGACTGATTCGAGTGGTTCGACTGAGACTCTGTTTAAAATAGATTTTCAAAAACAGGATTAAATAAGTCAGTCTTCTGACAGTGTGAGTATGTACGTTTAGATAGATCTTTTACAACAAAACCAGATGCTATGTAGAAACAGCAAAAAGTTAATTTTACTCATTTTTATCTTAAGGCTAATAGGAAACCTCAATTCTTTTTAAACAGTTCACCATGACAGACTGATAATTAGAATAAAAGGTTCATACTGGTATCCTGACAACCCATCTTGCAAGAAATCAGTTCCTAGCAAATACGAGAATGAATGAACCATCAACAAATGAGTGAATTTTTTTTCAACCTTGTTTTCATTACATTGAGAACCCATCTTCTTATATACCCCTGGCTCCAGGCCATCCCAGGGAGCTCTTACTTATGAATTCAGGTCTATACATGATGATTACTTCCTTTTCCCCAGCAATAAACAGTACGCAGAATTTGACTCTCACGTGAGAATTGTTTTTCCTAGGGATTCAGGTATTGGCTCTGCAAGGCAGCAGCCCCACTGTAGCCTGGCCCCCTCGCAAGGCACGGAAGCATCTTCAAGGGAGCTGGGAATGGCTGAGGATATAGTGCATCTTTGACTGACATCCAGGGTGAAGGAACTGGGAAGATTATTTCACTAGACTCCAAGTCTGATGAGAGAACCATGTGCAAGCACCTAGCTCAATGCCTGGCATCTGGTGGAGATGCAAATATTAAAGCCAGTCGCATCCAATCACTCTGGGATTACTAGACTGCAATATTTAGCAAGTCCAGCCAAGTTAGCCAGAGCAGTGCAGAGATAATAGCCATAAATTATTATGGATAATAGGTGGATAAAGATAAGACAATATCCTCAGGGCAAAATATAAGCAACATAGGATAAAACCTAGCCTGTTTTCTTCTTTTTTGATCATCCAGTAGCTGAATGGTATTTAAAAGTTACAACTTCATCCCTATTTAATTACTATCTAGGACAATAGCTTATAAGATAGGAGGCTGGAACACACAAATCCTTGAATTCTCTTCAGCATGAATGAATATGACTAACGTCTGCCTAATACTTTACACACTGTATACAGACAGATGATGCTGGAGTAGGAAAAGGCATTGTACCACATCATAAAATAATTCGTGGGAGCACTTGAATTGTTAAGTGCTATACACATTTTAAAAAATATCATGCGTCTTTTTTCTCAATCTTTCCCTTAATTTCTTTTTCTAAAATCCTACTTGCAACATGGTTACCTTGCCTTTCCTAATCTATTGTCTCAAAAGTTTCTTCCCATTTTAATAAATGTTTTATTTTAGAATAGTTTAAAATTCACAGAAAAGTTGCAAAGTTAGCACAGAGTTCCTGCACACCGAGCACCCAGTTGACCTCATTATTAGCATGTTACATTGCTACATTTGGTACATTTGTCACAACTAAGGAACCGACATCGATACGGTATTATTAACTATACTCCAAACTTTGTTTGGATTTCACCAGTTTTCCATAACATCCATTTTCTGATCCAGGATCCCACAGCACAGCTGGTTTTCATGTCTCCTGTGACAGTTTCTCAGACTTCCTTGTTTTTGATTTGTCTGATATTTTTCTCCTGGTTAGACTGAGGTTATGGGATTTGGGGAGGAAGATCAAGAGAGGGAAAATGCCAGTCTCATCACATTGTATCAAGGGTACACGCTATCAGTGTAACTTATTACGATGATCCTGACCTTGACCACTCGGCTGGTCTTATCTGTCAGGGGTCTCACTGTCAAGGTCCCCGTCCCCCCACCCCCTTGACCTTGCTGTTTGGAAGCCAGCCACTCTGCAGAGCTTACACTAAAGCGAGAGTTAAGCTCCACCTCCTGAGGGCAGGGTGTCTGCACAGATCACTGAGAAATCTGTATGCAAAACTTGTCTCTTCCTCCCCATTTATTTATTCAATAATTTATTTTTATCAGTATGGACTGATGGCTATGTATTTTATAATTTGGGTTATAATCTTATTTTGTTGCTCAAACTGTTCCAGCTTTGGTCACTGGAAACTCTCAGCTTGGCTGCTGTGTCCTTTTTCCATACTCTCATCCTTGTGTTTTTTGGAGCATTTCCTTCATTTCTGGCATTACAAGATACTCCAGGCTGATCTTCCAGATTCTCTGCCACAGCCATAGACTCAGCCATTTCCCCAAGAACCCTGGTTCCTTTTTTTTTTTTCCGGAAAATGGTGTTAGAAACCAAGATGCAGGCACTCAGTCTTACTGCTCCTGGGGTCACTGCTCCTAGCCCCTCTCAGTGCACAGAACTAGGAAATATATGTATGTATGCTAACCCATGAAACACATTCTAAATTTGTTTTTCTTACTTATTTAGGGATGAAATCACATCATACAGCTTTTTAATCAAATACTTCTTAAAGCAATTATTCCTTTCATAACATACGATGTCAGAACAAAGAAAAAATTCTCCTTTTAGATGATGTAGATATCATATATGGAACATTTTGAAGGGAAAGAAGCATTTATCTTAAAATGTGATCACAGCATACTTGTTAGGATATGGAATCTGAAAATAAGCACCTTTTGAGTATGACTGATTTCCTACGAAAAGTTTAGAAAGTTTGATGACACAAACAGCTTCCTTAACTGATATTGAACTAATTCTAGTTATTTCCACTCTACTGAAATGTCAGGAAACATGTGGGGAAGGTGGGCAGTTTCATCATGGATTCTGAGTACAGAGAAACTTAAGCAACTTTCTATCCCCAATTATGCAGCAACAGTTGCTTTTCAGTAGTATGATTGAGTTTTAAATAAACTTTATAAATATATAATGAAACTCTTGGCTTTACAACTCTATAAAATGGTTTTCTCTTTCAAATACATTTGTGAACTAGCCCATGATATTATCCCCTCTAACAACAACAATAAAAGCACATATACCTATTGATTATAATTTAGAAATTAGGTATGGCTCTGGTTTTTAAAAATCATGCTGAGATAACCAGGTCTACTATCCGTTTCTCTCTCGAAAGCCATTCATGTGGGTAGTAAACAGTGCTTGGGCATTTCAAACTACCTGGGATGCTGGAGGAGCTGGACCCTGATTTGATGCTGGAGCTGGATAAGGAAGTCCAATCATAAGCTGACTCCGTCCTCTTCACGGCCTCCTGATAGTTCCTGTAGAGCTGCTTCCCGTACTAAACAGAAGGCAGGAAAGGATGACATCTGAACTTCACTGGGTGTAACAGAGAGAGATGGCGGAGGAACAGGGGACACGGCTCTGGATACTGATTCATAATTTGTATTAAAATTCATACCTATAATACTTCAAAATTTCTTTTAACACGAGTTAAGTTATAATCTGCTCATATTTTTCCTCATTTTTAGAAAGGCAGCAAGAAGTTAACACTTGATTCTAATTATGTTCATTATCAATATAAAGATTTTTTTTCAGTTATTCCTAAAGCAACTTTGATTTTATGGCTCTAATAAATTTTATTTTCCATTACTTAATAGGCATAAATATTCCTTCAAGCATTATATATAATCATCTTTAAGATGTCCTTAAAACAATTTTTTTAAGACTTTTTTTTAGAGCAGTTTTAGGTTCACAGCAAAACTGAGAGGAAGGTACAGAGATTTCTCCTATACTCCCAGCCCCTAAACATGCACAGCCTCCCCATTATCAACATCCTCCACTAAAGTGGTACATGTGTTACAATCGATGAGCCTACACTGACACAACATCATCACTCAAAGTCCACAGTCACCTTAGGTTCACTCTTGCTGCACATTCTATGGGTTGGGACAAATGTATAATGACATATATCCACCACTGTAGCAGCATGCAGACTATGAATGTTTTCACTGCCTTACAAATCCTCTGTGCTCCACCTATTCATCCCTTCCCTCATCCCAAGGCAACTGTAATTTTTTAAAAATTACTTTTGTTTAGGCTTAACTCTCCTATATAAGAATCATATAATGAGTTCTCCAAAGCCAAAATAAATCACTCTGATGCTATACAAGCTTTACCAGTGGTATTACTCCTTGGATATGAACTGTTAAAAGTTTATCCCCTTTACCAAGGAAAAAAGACATTTAAAAGATGAAACTTAGACCTGAGAAAACTAGACATTGGCAAATCATTAATATGAAACAATCAGAATAACTGTCACGACAATCAAAGCCATATCATAAACACGTCATTATCCCATCATCAAACCAAAAGAAAACCCACCTTTGCAATGCGGATGCCACTGACCCACTGGTGCAGGGTCCTCACATCATCACAACAAAGGTATTTGATGTACTGAGACTTCTTCTGGATCTGTGGGTGCTGCAACATTAAAGCAAAATCCAACTAAGTCCTCTGGAGAACTAAGAGAAATAGACAACTCTATGAAAGCTTCAACATATCCTGAGGAGTTACAGGCCATCAGAGTAATGACCAAATAATTTAAACCTCTTACATGGCCGTAAGCCCAAATAAAATGACCCATAAGTATTTTTACAAAATAAACTAAAAAGAAATTTGTGTTAAATTTTAGGTCAAGATGTCCCAGTTAAAAAAAATTCTTCACATCATGGGAAATTCTCAAATACATCTTCTACATTTCAAAGAAACAAAAGTCCATCAAGGTTAAGCAAAGTCAGCAAAATTCTTTATCTATAAGACTATGAAAAGGGCAGAGAATGTCTGATTTTACTTCAGATCCACTGAAATCACGGGTTCAGAGGACTCCAAATGCCCGTCTCTGGTCAAGCTCCCAGTGCTTCTCTAGGTGAACAGTGGTGGGGTGGACGAAGTAGGCCCAGCACCTGGGACACGTGGGGCGCCCACACTGCATAGTGGGGCTCCCTGCTGTGGGTGGAGACCGCCCTGCAGGCCCCTCCACCACAGCAGGTGCCCTCCAGGGAAAGAGCAGCTTTTCAACCGCATCCTCAAACTGAGTTTTTACAAACCAGTTTACTCTTCAGTTGAGGCTTGGATGGGAGGTGACTGACTTGACATTGGCTCAAAATGCAAGTGCTAGAACAGACTTAAGGTATTTTAATTCCACTGGGCCACAACCACTAGGTCCCTGGGAAGAAAAACTCGAAATCACACTTGGTTCTGGACTTAATGATTGTTAATTACTACTTCTCTTTTCAGTTATTCTGAAAAATAAACAAATAACAATATTTTACTTGGAGAAATATTTAGGTTTATGTTCAATGATAAGAAAGAGGCTTTGAAAATTCTCTAACCACGTTGGTTTGTTGTGGAAACCCATGAGATCAATTAAATAAGAAATCTGAATAAGTCCTCCATGCAGCAGAAATAGACAGCCACCAGTGCAAGTTATGCCTCTGCATTGTTAAAGGCTCTGGGCTACAGTGAGAGAAATGCAAATCCATTTATTCTATTCTATTCTATTCTCTGCTTACAAAGCTCCTATGATAAAGCATTTAATCCCAATCCCAATTTAATTATTGAAGGTGATAGTCAAAGTTTTAAACATTAAACCCTCAAGAATAAGAGTTTTCTCTCCTGACAAGACAGGCTCCACAACCTTCTTTTGGGATACGTCCCTTGTCCTTATGAAGTCACATTATAATAAACCACCACTGCAATCTTGAAAGAACAAAGGAGAACAGGTGGAGGATGTATTTTTCTATAAAAGGAAGAATTCTATCTCATTCATTCACTTAACAAATATTTATTGAGCAAGAACTGTTTGCCAGATGCTTCCAGTAGGTGCTGGGATACAATGTGAGCAAGAGGCCACAGTTCATGCAGAAGACAAAATGGGCTGACTGAACAGCTTTCTCAGTGTTGCCAGCTCGGGCTGGCTTGAAGAGCTGTTCTCCATCTCCTGCTTCACTGAGGCCCTGCCTACAGAGCAGGTTCAGACTCCTGAACAAGGGGTGACAGGCTGGCACTCAGCCATCATCACCATGCCCTCCCTCTGTGGGGATTTATAAACCATTCTTGACTGACTCCTTCCATTTCCCCAGAGCAGAGCTACCACACCTGGGTATTCCACCGCAGCAGTGGTCCTGCCTGACAGTGAGTGTGTGTTCTATTCATTCTCCACACAAAGGAAGTGTTTTTATCAACACAACGTCACAGAAAACCAAAAGGAAACAATCCTCTGTCCTTTTCTCCTCATCTCTCTGAGCTTGGAACCCAAATAATACCCTGAAGAGTACTACGATACAATCAGTTGAGTATCTGCAGATTACTTGCTAGTTTAAAATTCATTTTAGGACCTCAAAAATTCCTTTGCCCCCTCCCACTTAAGACATTACTTCTGTAGCCTTCATGATGGTCATCCAGGCAACGACACCTCAGGAGGCTGCCTGTTCCCATAATAGTTATTTTATTAAAGGTAGCACTTACTGCGCACTTGTTATGTACCGGGCATTATGCTCAATATTTCAGGGATATTAGCTCATTCCACACTCACGAAAACCCTACAAGTTCCATAGTATCATCTCCACCATCCGAGAAGAACTGGAGGCACAGGGGGTGAAGACAGCACTCAAGGCTGCTCACCAGTCAGGGAAGAACTGGGATCTGAAGCCAGGGGCTCTCATCCCAGGGCCAGGCTCTTAACTACTGTGTCACACTGCTGCCTTGTTCCAAATTTGCTGCCTCTCTCCTCTTTCCCCCCAGTGTTATTCCACCACTTTTAAAGTCCCACAAGAGCTGAGCGCAAGTGTAGAGGAGACAGCTGTTGCCAAAAACCAGAAGCTCAACATTTAGATTCTTAAAGACTCCAGAGAACACATATTGAACAAATGAACAGCTATTAAGAAAGAAAGGTCATCATTTCACTTTTAAAATGCTGTTGATGTGGAAGGTTTGCATTCTCTGATAAAAGGGGAAAGAGCTGAGAATTAGATAAAAACATCTAAGAATAAGAAACTCTAGATTACTCTTGTGCGATCAGATGATTTTTCTGTTTATGCCAAAAATTGGATCGAGACAGGTATTTCTAAAACTCTGTAACTACAAGTGATGCTCTAACATCCCAGTCCAAGTGCCAAAGGGAAATCACTGAATGTAAACTACCCATTTATTACTTTAGAGACAAATATGGGCTTAAAATTAATCCTCCCAACTGACATGTAAGATGGTAAAAAATAAGACTATATAACACCCCTATCACTTCCTCATTATCATACAGGACACCTCTCTATTAATAGCAGTTTTTGACAAGTTCATGTAAATATTCCACCCCTAAACCCTAACCACTTTTTCCTTCTTACCTAACAAACTGAAATAAATTACTTCGCCTCACTTCTTTAGGAATGAAAATTTAGATCTGGGTAAGCTGAGCTCTCTTCCAACAATTATTGTGGTATATATTTTTTAAAAACACAGGTTTCCTTTAAGAAACTTAATTATACATGCATACGTGTGTCCCAATAAGCGTGTACCTCTTTCAGATAATATATCAACAAATGCCCTATTTATTCCTATACTGTCAAATTTCATGAATAAGCTCTTCCCATCATTATTTTTATTATTACCTTTTAAAAAAACTAACTACTAAATGATGTGTTTTTATTACTTCCTACAAGTGTGTATCTATTTCCTGTATCCTGCATTTCACTGTAAGGACTCAGACTCAGTCATTACAGCCTGAAGATAACAAAAGGGATCAGACCCTATAAATGTTTACATTTGCATTTGTGTAGATCCTGTGTGGCAGTATTTTTCGGTTTCACTTGTTTGTCAGAACACATATACTCAAAAATAAAGATACTTAAATAGGCAAAATCTAGTAAGACTTTACAAGAAAAAAGATATGTCTTAAATACTAATAGTTGAGTGGTCTTGGGCAAACTGATCTCTCTAAACCTCGGTTTCCATATCCGGAAAACATGGACCTAAAACAGACTGTGAGATTGATGGGTACAGAACTCCCAGTGCAGCACCTGCCGCCCTTGGTTCTTTAATCAATGGTGACTGTTATTTTTACTGTTATTTGCACCTAGTGGTATGGTGGGGATTTTTAAAATTTCAATATATTGAATATTTCAGGATATAAATAGATCAGCAATATAAACATATGAATTTAGCTTAACCTATTAAACTAAAAACAAAGTACACAAATCATTATTATAAAACAAACAAAAAACCCCTTAGAACAAAAAAAATTTTTTTTTTTCGAGGAAGATTAGCCCTGAGCTAACATCTACTGTCAATCCTCCTCTTTTTGCTGAGGAAGACTGGCCCTTAGCTAAGATCTGTGCCCATCTTCTTCTACTTTATATGTGGGACGCCTAACACAGCATGGCTTGCCAAGCGGTGTCATGTCCGCACCCGGGATCCGAACCAGCGAACCCCAGGCCACCGAAGCCTAACATGGGCACTTAACCGCTGCACTACTGGGCCGGCCTGAGAACAAAAATATTCTTAATCTAGGAATTCTGTGAGTTGCAAAAGGGATTAAAATAACTGTCAGTGATCATAATTAATTTTAGCTGTAGCAGGCACGCTTGGATGCCTTCCCCACAGCTAGAGCCTCCTTCTCCCCTCTTTTATGACAGAACCCCACTTTTGTTTGGAAGGCCACTCCTCAGCTCAGAGTGTGAATTCTGGCTAGTCGAAGCCCCAAACCATGGCTTTGTTCTTTGCCGTGACTGGGTTAAGAGCCGGCATGTACTGCGGCCAGTGACCCTCAGGGGAGGGCTGTGGGTAGCTCCTGAGAAATATTTCCTTCCTCTTAAAAAAGACAAACGAAGGGAGAAATAGTCTGTCTTCTGCTAGATTCTGCTGGGTGTCCATGTGATCCTAGAGCTGCAGTGGCCATCTGTGACTGTGAGGTGAGCCGGCCTGAACATTCTCTGAGCTGATATGCAGCAGATGGAAGAGAGAAAGAGGGAAAGAATTTGGGTTCTCACCAACAACCTTGTGGCATTGAAATAACTAACTCTTATTGTCTTCATGTTATGAAACCCCCAAATAACTTTCATTTATATGAGTTATGTCTATTGATATTTACCTTATAAGAAATGAAAACTAAGAAAAAACTTCCACTACTCAAGAGAGCAAAGATATCATCACATGTCATGTAACCTCTTAGGAAACTCCATTATACACTGGTGAGAAAATGAGAGTGTAAAAGGCAAATAACATCTTAGCATTATTAGAAGAGTACTTCTGACATCACAGACCCCTTGACAAGGTCTCAGGGACTCACAGGGAACCTTGGACCTCATTTTGAAAACTGCTGGATTAAGCTACTTTGTATCAACTTTTAAAAAAATTATTTGCTGCTGTAACCTAAATGATACAGAGGTATTCTTCAAGAAAGGGTTATTTAATAAAGGGTTACCATTACAATACACCTAATTTTATCAAAGCAATCAAAACTCTTCCCCAAAACGCTAAACCACCACCACCCCCCAACCCAACTGACACTTCTCAGAGAAAAGCAAAATTAAATGATGATTATTAAGACCTAAGTAGTTACGAAGGGGTTACTAAGAAGGAGCCAATGAAAAAAACTTAATCATCCATAATTACCCTGAATTTTTTAATGCTGTCTTGATAAAGTGTGTCTTGATAAAGACAACATTAAAAAATTCAGGGTAATTATGGATGATTACTAAAAATTCACTAAAAAATATCAGTTCTCAAAAGTACAGACATAATCAGTGTGAAAAGCTCAAAAGTTTGGATAAAGGAGGAAAAAACTCACTAAAAATAGCTCAGACAGGTCATAATACACAAGTGGGCTATCAGGGCTACAGTTTGGGGGCAAAAGAGAGACAAAAATTATTTCTGGACCAGATGAGAGCCAGTCCACTTTGAACTTGGGCACAGTGCCCTCTGATGGTTCTGCAGAGTAAGTATAGAAACACACAGAATACCTATGTCTCATTTTTGGCTCTGAACTAAATTTTCCTAAAATAAGCCTGCTATTAAATGAAAGTCTCAAATTTATAATCTAATCTATTTTATATACTATGACACAAAGCTTACAATCCAGTATCTGTATCTTAGTAGCATCAATCTAATGAAAGCCACTGAGCTAAGGTCAGTTGTGGTAGAACACAAGCTTCTTTTCCTCACCATTCTCAGTATTCCTTTAAAAGCCCACAGAAAAGAGCAAAAATCATATACTCGATGGAGAGCGAGACTATTCTAAAATGTCCAATAACCCGCTCTATGCCTAACATCAATTAACATTCCTAAGAAAGAGAAAAGTTTACCTTCAGCACTAGGCAATAGTCTGTAGGAGCTTTGTACTTGTTCCGAAAGTCTTGTCCATAGTAAACATTGACATGGTCCAGCTGGAGAAAGCACACCAGATCCCGAGACACCTAAGAGAAAAGCACCCAAAAGGCTCAATTAACAGTCGGGCACAAACAAGCAAATATCATCCCTGGTAACAGTTTCTAGATGAGAATCAAAACTTTACCAAGTAGAAATTACTGCTATTTTGTAGAAGACAAGACAGTGACATTCTCTACAAATGTTTCTTCTTTAATTCATGATGCAACAAAAAAGGCAGTCCATTTCACTTACTGTCTTGCCTTTCACAATGAATAGTGACTTGATGGAGAGGGTGGCATTTTAAAGGGACTTTAAATATAGTATAGTATATTAAAGAAAACATAGTATAAGAGAGCTCTCTGGAAGGAACCAGAAAGTGTCCGAGTTCAGGGCCTGCAATGCATACCTCAAGTACAGTGATTCTCAGGTCAGGGCTTCCTCACCAGTTAAACAGGGGCAACAATCCATACCTCTCAGGATGGTGGTAAAGACAGGATGAGATGATACTGTAAAGAGCTTACAACAGTGCTGGCCCCAGTAAGCAGAGAAGTGACAGCTACCAAGGGGCTCTCAGCAGAAACACAGTATTCAACAAGGCTGAAACACCTACAAGCCCAGAAACCTATTCTCCCCAAACAACAAGAAGTCAAAACTGCTCTGGCAGAAGTTCCAAACATATTAAGTAAAAGTATGATTTCAAATTTAGCAAGAGAATCAAGATGGCCCCCCAATGACGAGAGAGCGGACATTTTCAGGTTTCCTCTTCATTATAATGGATCAATAAACAGAGCAATATTCTGCGTGTCCCACCCAAGCTGAAACCTGGATTGACCCTGTCAGCACACTCACAACGAACTGAAATCAATAAGCACAACGAGGAAGCCCAGACACCAGCAGGAGGGACACACCTTTGCTTTCCCTTTTGGGACATAGTAGATCCCAGACGCTCGCAGGAGAAAATAGCGCTTCTTCCAGGACTTCTTGCCATCATCCTTCAACCACAGGACGCCTTCGATTTCTGGTACAGTTACAGAACTTCCACAGAAACATTCCTAAAGTAAGAAGATGATTTGGAAAGACATACAGTTCTTGGATTCTCAGAACAAAGTTGTGTTTACCCCTGTGAAATGCATGACGCTGTAATTAAGCCCAAATGGCTCTGTAGTAAAACCATGCTGCTAATTTCACCACAATTAGAACTTTCTATTCTAAACATAATATGGATTTATTTCAGAACTACTCTGGCAATCCCTACGAATTTTTGCCTAACACTGTTTTGAAGAAACTAAGGTGAAATGTCAGCTGAGTTGCATATGACGGCACCTAAATGCACTTGTAAACAGCACAGTTATACTAAGCTTAGTACAAGTCTCAAAGCTAACATAAGCAGTAGACTTGATTTTTCTCCAAATTAACACCACATTTAGATTAGCTGTCAAGCTGAACAGAAATATACTGTAAAAGAAAGCAACATGTTAAGTGAATGATTAAACTTTCACAATTTAAAAACTATCAATTTATATGATTCTAAAAGAAAGAGGACATTTATTTTTTAAATATTTAATACTAGGCTAAAAAAATGTAAGCAAATTCAAAATTTTGAATTCTAGTCTATACTTAGGTAAAATTTAATTTAAAAAATCAATCACGCATTTGGAAAAAGAAAAATAGAAATCCTCACTAAACATTACCATAGGACATTTTGAGCCTAAATTAATTTCTCTCTCCCCAAAGTACAGATAAATTAGGACTCATAAAGAGGATTTTTCTTAATTGTAGCTAGTATCACTTATGAAAAATTGAATGCTGATCTTCATTTTCATGAACACGTTGAAACACTATATAAATCTATATAAGTCTCTGCCATGAACATATTGAAACACTATATAAATCTCTTAGTATATATATCTGAATATATATGAACTTACTCAGTATACACTCCTATAGCATTAGCCCTTGGGATAATCTTGGAGTAGGTTTCAATGAACCCGATTTACTTTGAAAATCACAGGAATAAGAAATTGTAGTGTTGGAGTTTCAAATAAAATAAGCATGAAAATTACTTATATTTGAAATACAGATTTTAGAAAAACAACATTCAATTTGAGTATTGAATGTCAATACTCAACTCTTACTTAGCAAATAAGAGTTTATTTAGGTTTTCAAACATACTAACTTCTTTGATCTTAGTTTTCTAAAATCAGCAAAAGCCAAAAAGCCAAAAATTCAATCACGTTTGAATCGTTTTATTACTCTTCAAAATAAGAAGGCGTACATATTTTTTAAAAATAGTCATTATGACTTTTAAATTATTTGAATTATTTAAGACTAAGGCTTGAAATATTTGGTAAACAGCTAACTATACTCAAATTTCTCTCGGAGCAAGCAGATAAAACAGCAGTCCCATCCTTCATTGAGCAGCCTTTTCTCCCACTAGTCAGCCCCTAAAAGCTCGTGACTCCACTAGTGTATTGGTTGGCAAAATAGTAGTTTTTAAAAGGTTCTTCAGTGGCCTAATGTTCACACAGCTGAACTCTCGTCAGGTTATGGAAGAATACAGGCTTCTCTATTTACAACTGGTATTATAAATATACAGCATTAACATATTTGACTTCATATTTAATATTATAATGTGCAGCAAAAAAGGGGGAGGAGGGAGTGAAGAGTCATACCTCCAAAAGCACTTCTTTGTTTCTATCTGCCATCTCAGCTGTTTCCTTTTTCCCGAGAAGATAATTCTGGAAAAATGAATGAAAGTTGAAGGATAGATTCACTCTATAATTCCCTTGGCACAAGTACATAAACAATTTCTTCTAGAGGCACAGCAACTCTGTGTCAATTTCTGCCTGTGTAGAGAGAGAGGAGCCCTCCTTTGAAAAGCAATCTGTGCATGGGCATCTCACTAAGAAGCCTAACACCGACCACCTCCCTCACTCATCCGTTAACCTTGAATTATTCCAAAAACTGCCCTCCTCCAAATCCTGAGGTGGCAGCACATACAACAGCTGGCAAGCAGGTTGTGGTATACCTAATGGAAGCTACACTTACAGGACTTGAAAGGTTTACAAATTATTAACGATGAGTAAGGCAAATTTCCTTAAAATATGCTAAGCTTACCTGATCCAGATGCAGAAAATTCTGTCTACATTCTGGCTTTTAAAGAAGAAATCCAAAATTCTCTGAGACTATAATGATTTCATTTGCTTGATTCAACTAAAATCTTATTTCTAATTATTAGCCTTATGAAAAATTTTTCCACAATCACCCATTAAAAGATCTGTTGGTAAGTGCATTCTTCACTAAAAATATCCAGTGAAGATGTGTTATGATTAAGCTGTCTGAAGGATAACTATTCAACAACTTTAATACTGCTACTGTTTTTTCTCATTACTACTTTTTATAGTGGGGTTGATTCCTCTCACCTACTAATTTTTATAAAATATTTGGGTATTAGGAAGTATCAACTGAAACATTATTTTGGAATAAGCAAAGATGCCAAATAAATCAAGTAACATATATTAGCATGTGAAACCATTTATAATCAAGGTTACTGAGATTTTTTCAAAAAATAATTTAAAAAAGAAATAAAAATAAGGGTTAACTGGATGAATGGCTGAAGTAGAGAAACTTAAATATGTAAGTACTTTTCCCATGGATGAGAAACTCACCAAATAAATAGCTAGGTTCAACAGAGCTCTGGATCACAGGGAGCAGAACCCTGGTGACTCCCTGGAGTCACTTCTGCTTCCCCAAGGGCTCACCCCAGCTGGCTCTGTGGGACTGGTGACCTCTTGGAGGCCTGAGACCTTGGTCCCAGCAGACTTTCTACCTCAGCAGTAGTGAATGTTCCCATGGGGTTTTGCAGTCACAATGCTCCAACCAGGTGGTTGCCAGTTTTTTAACTCTATTCACTTAGCAGTATTAGAATAATGTTAAGATGAACATTTAAAAATCCTGACCTCTATAAGTTATTCAGTCTCACCTGTGGGTTTTTGAAAAGTGCATATTTTTCTATACGCTCCATAAATATAAGCTTGTTTTGGCTATCTCTCGTCCAATTAAGAAGATTTTCAACCAAGTTTTCATGGTCTTCAAAAATTCTCTCTGTCTCAAAATAAAATATCAACATCTCATCAGTATACATCAGAACTACATCCAAGACACGAAACCTTGTCAAGTAATTCACAGCAGAACCATAGAATCTAAACCAACAGTGCAGTCCTTGACCCTTAGAGACTATCTGGTCTTCCCTCGATTTTCAAACAAGGAAACATGCCCTAGTGGTGTTAAGTGACTTCAGCAAGGTCACACAGCTGCTGCACGGAAGAACTAGGACTACAATGTAGATCTTCTGATTTATAGGTCTTCTTCAGCCTTCACCCTTTTCCCATCCCACCCTTAAAAAACCCAACATGTTAGTTGCATTTCATAAATTCTGATATTAAAGTATTTCCAGTAGTATTCAACTCTCGTAATTTTTAAAATTTCCAAGATGATTTCTTCTTTGATTCATGAGTTTTGTCTAATTATAAACATAGATATATTTTCTAATTTCCAAATTAGGAATCAAAGAACATATCCTATATACTGAACATATGTTCAAAGAACATAGTCTAGATAACGATTTTTTGAAATTTCATAAGAGTTGCTTATAGCCTCACAATTGAATCACTTTTTGGAAATATTCATTTCTGCCTGAAAAGAATGTATATTTTCCCATTATTAGTGTTCTAAATACATCTATTAGATCAAACAAATTATTTTTCAAATCTCCTGTATCCTTTTTGTCTGCTTGATTATATTGATCACGAGAAGGTTCTTAGGTGAAAAGGTTCTACTCTGAAGGTTGACTTGTGAATTTCTCCTGGTAGTTCTGTCAACTTTTCTTTATACATTTTAATGCTATTATTAAATAAAATTTAGAATGATTATATCTTCCTGGTGAAGATGTTGGTTCTCTTTATCTCTAGTAATGCATTCTGCTTAAAATCTATTTTGTCTGGTACTAACAAAGTTATCTTTTTTTTTTTTTTAAAGATTTTATTTTTTCCTTTTTCTCCCCAAAGCCCCCCCGGTACATAGTTGTGTATTCTTCGTTGTGGGTTCTTCTAGCTGTGGCATGTGGGACGCCGCCTCAGCGTGGTCCGATGAGCAGTACCATGTCCGCTCCCAGGATTCGAACCAACGAAACACTGGGCCGCCTGCAGCGGAGCGCGCAAACTTAACCACTCGGCCACGGGGCCAGCCCCAAAGTTATCTTTCTTTTGATTAGTGTCTCTTTACATTCCTTTACTTTCAACCTCTCTGTGTCTTTAGGTAATGGGTCTTTTGTTATTAGCAAATGGCTGAATTTTGTTTATTCATCCTTTCTAACAGTCTTTGCTGTCTACGTGAATAATTTACATTTATCATAACGTACTTCCACCATCTTGTTTTGGGTTCTTAGTCCCTTCTTTTCTTTTATTCATTCAACAAGTACTGAATGACCACATATTATCTTTGAAGCACTCTGCCATGTATGATTAAATAATAGTTACTTAACACACTACAGTGAGTTATATAAAAGGTCATGGAGAAATAGTACACATATGGGTCTTTAACCAATGGCCATGGAAATATTCCAAAAACTCACATCCAAACATCTTCTGTGTATTATGATGCTATATCTATGAACTCAAACCTTCCTAATTCTCTAAGAATAGTTATAAATGAGTATTGTAAGAAAACATTTTTGTACATGTTAGTAAACTTCTAATAACTTATGGTTTACTTTTGGGGGTTGTATATGTGTGTTCTAAGAGAAAGGGGTTAGTAAACCTTTATTTCTCTGGAAACTGCTATGAAATACTTTAAGATATAATAGGTAGCAAGAGTAATGCAAATACATTTTTTAAATAAAATTGCAAGTTAAAATTGATTACTAACTCCATAAAGCCTAATAAAATAATTATTGCAAGGTTTCCGTAATCACCTAATATTACAAAAAGAAAACATTTTAAAGGAGTCAATAGGAGTCGGCCCTGTGGCCGAGTGGTTAAGTTTGTGGGCTCCGCTTCAGCGGCCCAGGGTTTTGCAGGTTCAGATCCTAGGCATGGACATGGCACCGCTCATCAGGCCATGTTGAGGCGGCATCCCACATGCCACAACTAGAAGGACCCACAACTAAAAGTATACAACTATCTTCTGGGGGGGATTTGGGGAGAAAAAGAAAAAAAAAAAAAAAGACGGGCAATTTTTAAGCCAAGGGGCTAACCTTTAAAAAAAAAAAAAGGAGTCAATAATGGTACAAAGAATGAGGAATTTTTAAAATTAGAAAATAGCATACCAAACCACGAATCACAAAAGAAGACTTAGCACATCTAGTTAAAAACAAGAAAGATGTGCTTTCTGTTTCCCCTGAAATCAAACACTGGTGTAAAGACTTCAGTACAAGTGTGAATAAATATAAGAGTCTTTAGTAAATGTCTTGATCTATGTAGTTCTTATTTGAAGGCAAAACGTATTTTGTCACTTAAAAAAAAATACAACTTTGTTCTAGCCATAAGAAAATCTGAAGTGAACTGGAAATGATCTTGTATTCAAAGAAATCTCAAAATAATTGAAAAAAAATAAAGTAAAAAAGCCAAGGTTATATTATAGGAAAAAAACATATAAAGAAGTCTCAAGGTGCTTTTATCAACATGAAAACTGTTGGAATTATATAGAAATTAAAACATAATTAAAGCAAGGATATTACTAACCCATTTGTAACTCAGAGATGGTTTCCACCAGCGACCAGTCTGAACTATACCCGCAGTGGGATTTGTCCATCAGGTTATCCAGCACTTGTCTCACTGTCTGCCTCTCATCCACCATCATTGTCTTAGAACTATCGTCAGACATGTGGACTCTAATCACCAGCTGTGACAGGGAGAAAGGCAATTAAATACAAATCAAAAAACAGGCATTCTAGAAATTTCTTCCAATATCGAGTAATGTTCTGAGTAATGTCCTTAGTTAAATATTAATTAAAACACAAATAATGGCTTTATTATGCAAGAAAGATATTCTAAAATTAGGTATCAAATAACGTACCCCCCAAAATTTAAAGCATTTTAAAATTAGAATAAGAGGTAAGATTATAATAAGAAGACTATTTTGTTTTGCTCTTTTAGGAGAATTTTAAACCAGAAAGTTATTTCTTTTATAATGCATTTTACCTACAAAAAATACATGCAAAAAATATATTAAGAAGAAATACTCCTCTACCTCTCCATGTATCTTAGAGGTATGTTATACAAACAAGGCCACTTTTCATAAATCCGTAAAACTGATAAAAATCCCAAACCAGGAAAAAGCCCAAATATCACCTTTTTCACTTGTGCCTCTTTAATCTTCTCTAGGGCAACTCTGATCTTCTCAGCTTTCAATTTTGCAGCCTGTTCTTCCTGTGAACACAAAGCACTTCAGATAAACCAATGCTAAAATAATGAGAATTTTTTAGAAGTCTTTTTATCCTTAAGGATGTTGCTAGGATTGAATTTTAGTAAGAATATAACTTCACCCGCTTACATAGACCACATTTTAAAAATAACCCTGTTCATAAAGCAAGAGCATTTTTAAGATGCAGACTTGAAGATCTCTTATAATAAGACTAGGTTCCATATTCTAGACAAAAAGAAATCTGTGCTACAGGAAATTAAGGAGCGTGATCCGTCAATCTGAAGCAGCTGAATTTCAGCTTCTGGGGTTGGGGATACATGAATGTCTAATGGGCTGTCTGTGGGCCTGCCAGTTTGTCACACACTCACAATCCCTCGACTCTGAATTTATACCCCCTCCAAAGTATGGGCAATTTTTTGCATACTAACGTTTTGTTCTGTTACACTGAAAATGTATCATCCATTATAGAAATAGCAAAAAACAGTATCAGTTTATTTCTTTGCAACCATATAAAAATCCTTAATAAAAACGGTAGGTATGTTCTCATTAGTGTACCAACACAAAAAGAGGAGGCTGCATTATATTCTAGGTTTTACTCTACTTTGGAAAATCACACAATTTAATCAATATCTCATGTCAGTAAACTCAAATTTGTTTCTATTAATTCATTGATAAAATTTTTTAAATGCCAAAATTTCCAAATATTTAATTTCTAGTAACTTCTACTTTAGAAAATTTTGATTATAAGTAGCAGTAAAATTATCAAGAACTAAAAGATACTTAAACTATTTATCTATTTTTTCCTAAAATAACATACAGTACTCTAATACAGGTACTTACTTGTACTTTCCAGCAATAGGCCATGGTACACTGTAGCATTACTCTCCAGTTGAAAAAAACTCATGTAAGTAAACCTTTGCTTATAAAGGATTACTTTCTAATTCTAAGCTTTTGATTACTCTAGAAAATATCTCAGGAAAATATAAAATGCCATCTTATATATTCCTTTATTTAAGACTTAAAAAAAACAAAGCAAAAGAAAAACCCAATTATATCAGCCAAACTTTAAATTTGCTCTGGATTGTGATCAAATAAGCCATGTGTTTGCTATTTTTCATTAAAAAGCTAAAGCTTCCAGAGCAAAAAGCAAAAACAAAACTCAATTCATTTAATAGATTTATTCCTTGTTCTCCTAAATTCTGTCGGCTTTCTTATTTCTGAACTGCTTCTCTTTCCATTTCATACTCTAGGCTGTCTCCCCTCATTTCAAGCTTAGTATTTTCTACTCTGTGGAACAGAGAAGAAAACAAGTAGGAAGACAGTGGGCTTGTTTGCGAGAAATCTGATCCTAGTCAATGAAGGGAGCCCGTGAATTAACATAATAACCAAGGTCTGGAAATACTATCTGTAAACCCAATTAGAGAACAAAGAACTTTATTTTAACAATGGAGAGGGGTAAGATAAGACTTGATTCTTAGACTATCATAGATATATTCCTTTGATTAAAAGACTAAATCATCCCATCTCCCCTTTATGCAAATAAAGAAGAGAATTATAAAATATGTTGACTGTATATTTTAACATAAGATAAAACTTTTTTCTTTTTAAACCAGGCTATAAAATGAGAAAACTACTGTCATTAAAATTTTCAGTTTCTAGAATTCTGTATCTTAGAGAAACAAAAGCATTATTAGTCAAAATACCAATTATATGTGATTCTGATGAGTAGAGTACTACTCTATAAAGGAATTTTAAATGTACTAGCATTTTCCCGTGGTTTTTATGAAATCAGTTATTTGGCAGTTTTTTTGGAAGAGAAAGAGGAAAGCAGAAGTTTCATGAGTGTTTTCTCAATGGAATAACAACTTTATGTTCCTCATGGCTCATTTGCCACATCCTTATGGTATGAATGGCTGTTATGGAGAAGAAAATTTTGCCAAGGTATATTTTAACAATTCACTTCATGTTCCTGAAAAGCAAATTTAAATCTCAAAGTCTGATGAAAAAAACCTGCTACATAGAACTAATGCTTTGTGTATTTGAAATATAAACATGAACTTCTAAAAGACCAAATTCTTTAATGATATTATAACTAATCTGCAGAAGTAAAAACAAACAAAAGTTTAGAATATGTTCTCAAAGCCAAAAAGCATTTTTAAGCAAAAGAGAATATTCATGAGAATGAGAAGATAAGCCATAGACTAGGAAAAAATATTTGCAAAATATTTATCAGAAATATCTGATAAAGGACCACTATCCAAACTATACAAAAAACTCTTTTTTTCTTTTGAGGAAGATTAGCCCTGAGCTAACTGCTGCCAATCCTCCTCTTTTTGCTGAGGAAGGTTGGCCCTGAGCTAACATCCGTGCCCATCCTCCTCTACTTTATATGTGGGACGCCTACCACAGCATGGCTTGCCACACGGTGCCATGTCTGCACCTGGGATCCAAATCAGCCAACCCCAGGCTGGTGAAGTGGAACATGCGCACTTAACCACTGCGCCACCGGGCCAGCCCCTACAGAACTCTTAAAACAACAAGAAAATGAACAATCTAATTAGAAAATGGGCAAAAGACCTGAACAGACAACTCACCAAAGAAGATATACTGATGGCAAACAACCCTATAAAAAGATGCTTAATAGCATATGTCATTAGGGAATTGCAAATTAAAACAACAATGAGATACCACTCACACCTATTAGAATGGCCAAAATCTAAAACACTGAAACACCAAATGCTCATGAGGTTCTGGAGCAACAAAAACTCTTATTCATTGCTGATGGGAATGCAAAATGATACAGCAACTTTGGAAGACAATTTGGTGGTTTCTTATAAAACTAAACATGCTCTTACAATACACTCCAGCAATCACGCTCCTTAACATCTACACAAATGAGTGGAAAACTTATCTCCACCAAAAGAACCTGCACATAGACATATACAGCAACTACTTATAATTGCCAAAACTTGGAAGCAACCAAGATAGCCTTCAGCAGGTGAACAGATAAACTGTACCACATCCAGACAACGGAATATTATTCACTGCTAAAAAGAAATGAGCTATCAAGCCGTGAAAAGTCATGGAGGAAACTTAAAAGCATATTGCTAAGTGAAAGAAGCCAATCTGAAAAGGCTACATACTGTATGAGTCTAACTACATGACATTCTGAAAAAGGCAAAACTATGGAGGCTGTAAAGAGATTAGTGGTTGCCAGGGCTTGGGAAGAAGGAGGGATGAATAGGTGGAGCACACAGGATTTTTGGGAGAGCGAAACTATTCTATATGATACTATCAGGGCAGATATACGTCATCATCCATTTGTCCAAACTCACAGAATATACAACACCAAGAGTGAACCCTAATGTAAACTCTGGACTCTGAGCGATAATGATGCGTCAGTGTAGGTTTATCAGTTGTAAGAAATGTCCCACACTGGTGGGGGATGTTGATAATGCGGAGGCTATGCATGGGATATATGGGAAATCTCTGTACCTTCCTCTCAATTTTACTGTGAACCTAAAACTGCTCTAAAAAATAAAGCTTATTCAAAAAAAGAATATAAGAATTTAAATATTATATTTTGATACTGGTTATAAATATGAAAACAGTATTTTCATACTCCCATTTTAGCATAATATTATTTGCCAAATACAACAGAATACAACCAGTGCTATCTTTTGAAGCACTGACATAAAAAGTGATTCAATTATAACATTAGACTCCCAATTCAGTTTCTGTTCCACATGCTACCTGGAAAAAAGCTTACACAGTAGAAGAAAGGATTAAAGAAACAAAGAGAGAAGTGCAACAAATTAACATACATTAAACCAATTAGATTTCTTAGCCATCAATAAGAAACCATTTTTATGTACAGCTAGCTAGGGCTATTTCAACATCCAAATTCAGCTATCCTTCCATTTGCTGAAAATACTACACTTTAATAATAACTACATACATTTTTCTGTGTTAAAATTGTGTCAAATTCAAATTTAAGAGCTATGTGCTTAATTTCAACCTAGGCAAATCTTCATTTATTCTTTAGTTTATTAACAAGGATAATCCTTGCTAGAAGCTTTTTGAAGAAACTATTGATCAAGATACCTATAACTTTTTTTAGAGGCTGAATATCATCACTGGAGTAAAACTGGAGATAAAAATAGTTATATAAAACTGCAAGACTCATAGTAGTTTATGTTTCCTGTGGATAATAAGCTCTTCCTTAGAAAGTTTAATTTTTATCTACTACATTTAAGCTATCATCATATCTTTTAACCATAACAACCTAGGAAAGGAAGAAATTGTTTCAAGCTCACAGAGCATTGTGCAAAATAGGAAAGATCAATAAATCTTTGTTGATGTGTTTAGATTAGATACTTAGAAGACATCTAATAGTTTATTTATAAAGGCAATGCAAATCTATGTTCAATGTCTGCAGCCCAAGTTTAATACAAAGAACAAAGCTTTATTCATCTCTTGTTCCCTTCTTGTGGTTAAAGCTGACAAACTCAGGTCTTCAGTCTTCTGCCCCTTAACTTCTATCACTGTTTGTCCCACAACCATCCTAAACATAAGTAAAAGATACCTCACACATATAACAACTTAACTTTCTCTTCTACCCCTTCTCTTAAAACAGCAAGAGACAACCCATTTTCTACCTGAAAAAATCCTGTGTGGCTATCAATAACAATCAAATGCCAAGCCTCCTCAAATTTACATAAAGGACAAAAACTCTGTGAAGATCTTATGATTAAATGAAAGCCAACGCTGTGGTTACAAAGTGTTGGAGTATTCTCTTCACTGTAAAAATTAGCACACTTACAGAAAGAGTTACAGTTGCTAAGAGAAGGCTAGTGAATTCCTTCAACTAAGAAATTATTAAAGCTTTGTGGGTTCAGAACAAACCCAACTGAAATTAAGGGGCTAAAGAGCAGTTAGCAGTTTCTTTGGGATCTAGTTTACTTCACAGTTTACAACGATAAAAAAGTTATGTAAATTAAAATGATTCAAAGAAAACTTGGAGTGATAAGTTTAATGCCCATGAAATGCTCTATTCTATAAAACTGCTGAGAGCCAAAATAATAATAGTAACAATTAGTTTACTTCCCCTGAAGAAATCCTAAAACTGACGGACTCACTGAGAAGAGAAATAACATTAACTGAGCACCTAAAACTTGCCACATACTCGGAGGCGTGTTACACCCAGTCTCTCACTTAATTCTCAGTAACGCAAGGCCAATACCATTATTACATCCACTGTACTGATTAACTAAGGCCCAGAAAGATGAATCTTTCTAAGAGCAGACAGGCAGTTACCAAGTGACTAACTACTTGCTCTTTCCACTATAACTGCACAGTCTTTTTTGTCCTTAAGAGTAATAGTACAAACTTTTGGGATTGCAGTAGATAAAAACTGCCTGTCAAAAATAAGACATTCAGGGGCCAGCCCGGTGGCGTAGTGCTTAAGCTTGCATGCTCCACTTTGGCGGCCCAGGGTTTGCAGGTTTGGATCTGAGGCATGGACCTACAAACCGCTTATCAAGCCATGCTGTGGCAGCATCCTACATACAAAATAGAGGAAGACTGGCACAGATGTTACCTCATGGCCAATCTTCAAGCAAAAAGAGGAAGATTGGCAACAGATGTGAGCTCAGGGCCAATCTTCCTCACAAATAAATACATAAATAAATAAACTAAAGGACTTTCAGTAACATAAGAGCTTTTTCATAAGTTCTCTGAGGCAAAGAAAATGGTGGTTAGCATTACAGCAGACCTTGAAACCTCGACAGTCACTAAAGGACGGTTCCTTTATGTGACATGTTTGCTGAGACTATGCAGGCTGAGGTTTGCATGCAGTGGGTACAGAGTCCCTGCTCTCAGCGAGCTTACATTTAAAGAGACAAGACAGTAAAGGAGGAGATGTGTGCTAAGTTGTCAGTGATAAGTCCTATGGGAAACAAATAAAGCAGGGTAAGGGAGAAAATGGTGACAAAAATGCATTACTAGATCAGGAGGTCAGAGGAGACCTTGGAAACGGCACCCAGAGATTTACAGGTATCAGATCAGCGACGTCTTTGCCCACTGCTCCCACTTATGGCAAAGTAGTCCTGTGCTGGCACTAATGCCGCTCCTAGAAGAAACTGGTTGGCACTGTTTTTGCAGAAACTCCCAGCTCAGAACTATATGTGGGATAGTTATTTCATGAACAGTGGTGTAGTGACAACTGGATTGGTGATGAAAAACCAAACGTTCCCTTTGCTGCCCTGGCCTAAGCACAGTGCTCCTGTCTTCATTCTACTGTGTACTAACTTCCACGTGTCACAATGTCCTAGTTTGCAAAGTGCAGACAGGAGGTGGGTTAGTGACTGGGGCACCATGTTCTCTGGGTAAGAGGAACCACTCTGCTGCACAGGTAGTGTGCAACAGGTATAAACCCATTTTAGCTTCAAAACAGCCAGCACTGACATCGAATGGCCCATGGCTCGGGTCACCCAGGAATTTCTGCCACTTCATCCTTGACTCCATCCCCCACTCCACCTGAGCGTTTAGATTCCATGCTACTGAATCACATTCCTGCTCAAACTTCTTGTTGTACATAAATAGGACGGTATATAGGAGGCAGCTAGAGCCAGATGTTGGCTACATACACCAGGATTGCCACAACTTTTGGATAACAGGAGAAGATATGATCTGAGCAATGATGCTCTGGCACTGCAGTTGGTATCAGTCGCTTGGGCAGAGGGAGATGAGAAGTTACTGCTGTACTTATCCAACACTTGCAGAACAACTCTCCCCGTGGCAGGAACTTTGTTTTATTCACCGCCATATCCCCAGGGTTGTAACGTTGTCTGGTACAGAGTAGGTATGCAGTAAATATTTGTTGAATGGATGAAGTTATTCTCTTCAATACTTTCCCAGTGCATTTAGAAAAAACACAAACCCCTTAGCATGCCTTGCATGATCTCATTTCTGCCTATCTCAAAATTCAAATCAAGACACTACATCTTCATTCAACTATCGTGGCTCCAGAAACAGTCTTTTGTTAGCTTTTCAAACACGCCAAGCTCTTTTGTCCGCGGTGCCTATCTACATAGAACACTTCCCTTCACCCTCAAGCTGGCTTCTTTTCATCCTTCAAGCTTTAGATTCAATGTCACCCCCTTAGAAAGGCCTTCTCTGATCTTACCATCCAAAGGGAATCAGGCCCAGTCCTCTCTCTGGTATTTTCTATTGCTTTACCTTGTTTCCTTTGTAGCCCTTACCATGATTTAGAATTTGTCTACATGCTTGCTTGTCAATGTTTTTTATCTATCTTCCTAAGTCGACTGTGAGCTCCTGATGGTGGGCACTCTGTCCATTTTATACAATGTTACAGCTCAGCACCCAGCACTGTGCACGCTCAACAAGTACTAGTTGAATAAATAAGCAACAAAAGTGGTGAAATGTTACATTTAATCTGAGCGCAGCTTCATGACAAGCTTCATTTGAGCACTGAGATACTAAGTGAGAAGAAGAAAGGTGCCAAACATGGTAGAAGGCTCAAACCTGGGTAAGAGGGAGAATGGCAGCATTCTGAATAGAAATAGAAATGTGAAAAGACGATGGATATAAATTGTGAGGCCCCAGGGAGAGAGTGGGTAAGGAAGCTAAAGACCTGGGTGTTGGAGGTGCTGGTAAAATGCAGGTAAGCTTCCGGGAAGTGCCTGACAGCCATCTGGAAATGTGCTGCTCTCAGGGAGGGAGATCTGACCTCGACCAGAGATCCCTGTTGAAGCCAGGGCTGTGGATTCCAGGGAAAGAGAGTCCAGAGAGAAGGAAAAGGGAAGAATCTGCTATGGTTTTAAGTACAGGGCTATCTGCTTGGACATCTACACTTCCCTGATCTGTAAGTGGCTTCTACCCCTTTCCTAGATCTATCTTAAAGAGAGGAACTCAAGCAAGAGAAAGGGTTTCATTGCTGACGCTTGGGTCTTCTCTTTGAGCTGCTTCTCAGGAAGATTTTAATTTTAGCTTTATCATCTTCTTTTACAACTGTATAAAGTTAAGAAGAAATGAGTTTTTTAAAAACTCTTAGATACAATAACAACTAAGAAACATTACCCATATCACTATGTATATTTTTCAGAAACTTCCTATAACCAAGACTGACATTTTTTAATTTAACATTATTTAAATAAGAAAATGAAATAAAAACAACTTAAAAAGAGGTAGGAAGCTACTCAGCTTCCCTATTCTGCTATTCCTCAGTTAATGATGACAACAGTGGAAAGATTTTAAATTGATGTAAGATACCAGCCCAGTGGAAATCCAGCTGAACCAATTCAAACCATTCTGAGGGCAGAGAACTGAGAAAATTGCAGCCTTCTCTTCCAATTTGATTAAGCTAATTAACATAAAGTAAGATTCTGTTTATATAAATAAATGTTTTAATTAAACAAAGAGTTGATAACATAAACAAAATTAGAAAACAAAGTTTGCTAAGGAAACTCACAGATGGATAACCATTAGTAGTAAAAGTTAAAATTAAAACAATGATTTTTAGACTTTAAAGAGCAATACAATGTTAAACTTGAAAAAGTGCAACGTACTTGGGAAGACTGTCAGGTATCCACAAAAGTTAAAAACAAGTAAAAAATTACTGAAAATATTTTCTATTCTCAATATTTTCTGACAGTCATTAAGATCAGTAAATAATTACCTTCAGTAAGAGAAAAAACACCTCTATGAAGGACAAAGGTGCTGAAATAAGAAAGCACAATCTGAGAAATCTGAGAGCACAATCAAAACCAGAAATTATATTTGACCCATAAAGCATAAATATTTACATGCAGGTGGAAAGAAGAAGTGTCACCTTGGTCAGCAAATGGGCAGGTTTTCCTGCAATGTTTCTCAGAAGAAGGGAGGTTTCCCTGTCCAGATAGGAATGCTTGTGCAGAAAAGAGAGAGAAAAACAAAAAAGGCAAAAGAAGTCAGTGGAGGTTTAATGTGTTTAAAATATAAAGTAGACAAAAATGATTCTTTATCATTAATCCATCTTTTTCCTAAACTCAGTGAATGGTGTCCAAAAGAAAATCAAGGGGGGAAAAAAGGAAGAGGGAGGCAAAGACACCACCTACGCCAGCAGGCATGTCCGAGTTGCTCCTGCTGCCCTCCCTCTGGGAAAATGGATCATACTCCGCAGAAAGCACAGAGCCAGTCTGTCTGCTAGGGCAGCGCTGGTGAGCACCGTGCACACAGCACAAATATCAGGTGTCGAAGATCAATGACCAGATTCCTTCCTCTTGTTAAAGCCTATACAAGAACTATATAGCTTTAAACAGTCTATTCTTATGAAAATAGAATAAGACTACATCATTTTTAAAACTGCTGCAAGCATTTCTGACTAGTTCAATGACAGCCACACCAAGAGGAAAAATGTCCATAAACATTTTGCCTAACGGATATCACTCTTCAGTAAAATTTTATGAATTCACTCGTTATATCAGAATACTAATAGGATTGTGTTGCACAGTAAAGGACCTGAACAGCAAATAAGTAATATGAACAAAATATTAAGAAATGTTGTTACCTTAAATCGGTTAAATTAATTCAAGCAATTAATATATTTTCATAAAAATAATTTTTGAATAACATAGTCCCTAACTATCCTTGTCTCCTTTAATAACTTTTAGTACCATGTTGTGAGGTAAGTTTCTGCAATCGTATTTAAATTCACATGGTATAAATTCTAACTGTTTTCATATATATGTAATTCATACTTGCCTGTCCCTAAATAATTCTAAGTTAGTATTTATTTTTTAATGCTATTGAGGTATTAACCACCATTTAAAACAATGCATGGCACAGCTGAGTGGAGTTACAGAAAATATTCTATATTTTATAAATCTACCTATATATCAAGTTATTCTTGAGAAACAAATTTTTGGAATATGTAAACAAATACTAGACCATTCTTAAAGTTGTCACAGATAATCAAACACACTTCAAGATTAGAAACAGTACTACAGAAAATGATATTAATGTAAACATTGCTCATATCTACAACACTATCTGGAGATGGGTTTGCTATATGATACTTCATTGCCTGCTTTAATTCAAGATGAACCTTACAAGCATATTTTCCCCTTCCACTCACTCCTGGAAAACAACAACAACAAAGACAGAAATCTAAGGTTAAAAAAAAAAATTGGACATATTCATCAAGACTAGTACTAACAAGGTCAAACAATAACAAGAACAGAGACAATTATACCTAGGGCCTCATTTACATAAATGGTGTAATTCTCCTAAAGGTAAAGATTAGTTGGCTCATCTATAATGACACTAGGTAAGCAGAAATTTCCAAAAATTCAATTTAATTTGAGGTTAACAAGCAGCTAAGACCAGGGAGAAAATTTGGAAGGACAATTAAAAAGAGCAACTCTAACTTTCATTGTTCTTACTCTCATTCAGTTTTTGCTGTTCACACGTAATGGGAAAAAATGTATTCCTACACCACTGTGTAAAACATATAGAAAATAATTTCCTGAAAACCTACCCCTATTTACTTTATCCTACCCATAAAAGTTACTTTCTCAGAAAAAGATCCCCCAAATGAGAATATCTGTATTCAGACAATTATATTTTGAATTTTTAAAAATAAATCTGCTTCAGGCCATCAAAACAAACTATTAGTTGGTAAATATAATTTCAGATATTAAATTCAAGTTTAAACTTCAAAGAAATCTTATAAGGTTTACTCATTCAGTCCTCAAACTCAAATCACTTCAAGACTTCAAATCACCAAAAACACCTGTAATCTGATCAGTAAGAAACAATGATATCTATTTGTTTGAAGACTTAGAAGTTATTAATTTAAAAATATTAAAAGGTTTAAATAGCTTAAAATAAAAAGGGGACAACCATTTAAAGATTTTTTTTTAAAAGATTTTATTTTTCCTTTTTCTTCCCAAAGCCCCCCAGTACACAGTTGTGTATTTTTAGTTGTGGGTCCTTCTAGTTGTGGCATGTGGGACACTGCCTCAGCATGGCCTGACAAGCAGTGCCACGTTCGCGCCCAGGATTTGAACCAGTGAAACCCTGGGCCGCCCAAGTGGACCGCGCAAACTTAACCACTCGGCCATGGGGCTGGCCTTGGGAACAACCATTTAGGTAGGTGACCCAAAAAATATGCCACATCTAAACAACGAGGCCACAAACAACAGCTGACCATGGTCATCAGTACTCTGTGTTTGGGACAGTCATGTAGCTATTCGATGCTTAATCACTAGAGGGAGGCCAGGTCTCCACATTCCCTCCGTCTAAGCTACAGGTATTGGTAGCAGAAAAAAACGAAAATCTAGAAACCAGAAGCAGCAGCAACCTCCTTCCTTCAACAAAAGCCTTACTTTATTTATCTTCCCCCACTGGCGCCAGTCATCCATTGCACTAGAATTCCTCAGAAAGAGGGTGGAGTTGCAGGAGAACTGGCTACTGGAGAGATGCAAGAGGGGTGAGAAGAGCAGTTGCAGCTGGAAGACTGGAAAAGTAGAAGACAGTGGTTTGGGCACGTCGTTAGCTCAGCCTTCAGTCTCAGCACCGGCCGCTGATAACAAAATGCACAGAGCTTCTTCCAAATAGGGCCTTCTTGATTTTCTTTCATCCACCACTAACAACACAAAGTCAGCGGCTTATTTTTAATCCCTTTCACTAGGTTATTAAGCCAGTTTTCCTTCTCTCTTCCATTTTTCCCCTTCTTTCATTTAGTCAACTACTGATTTTCAACTTTGAGCCTGGAACCAAGCCAGGCACTGAGAAGCAAAGGTGGCCAAGATCGGCCTTCCTTGCTCGCACAGTCTCAAGTCTAACAGGGAAGTAACGAATGCCTACAAATCAGTGGGTGAAGCGGTCTGGGAGCAAGGAGGAGGTGTGGTACCTCACCCCAAATTAGACGCTCAGGAAAGTATTTCTGCAAAAGCTTAAAGTCCTGGAGGGTAAGAGGCGGCTGGGAGTTGGGAGTGGGAGGTAGAGACAGAGCAGAGAGAGAGAGAGCAGCAGTTCTCAAAGGGAGTGGTGCTCCCTGCCCTCCAGGAGGCATTTCAGAAAACCCTGGGGAGACTTCGGGCTGTGACAATGAAGAGGAGGCGGGTGTTACTGGTATTTACTGGGAGGGTAAGTCAGAAGTCCTAGACGCCCGGCAGTCATGCAGTGATGTCACATAATAACAAAAGTCCCACATCACATGTGAATTTCTAATGTCCTCAAATGGAAAGTCATACAGATGGGGAACCCTGTTTATAACAATCTGAGCTTAGAACCTAACTATTTTACACATAAACGCAAAGATTTTTATGTAACTTTAATACTCGATGTCTCTTTCAGAATGCTATTTACCATGTCCAATAAATGAAGGGAAGCCTGCACTGTGTCTTGTTCAGAATTTACCAAGAGTTATTCACTATGTTGGACAGTCATTTCACCAATGGAAACCTGGCCTGAAGTAAGAGTTGCCAATACCCAAACTGGCAGGATCAGTGTGCACTCTGTGGCATGCAAATAAATGACAGAATACATGTGAAATTCCTTTTAACAAAATGAAGAACTAAATACTATCAAATTAGTGAAAAGACATGAAATGCAGGAATTTCACTGAACTTCATTAATAAAGATTATTTAAAAAATATTTCACATTACTGTCTTATTTAAAATATTTATAGCACAATAAGAAATCTATATTGTAAAAATCCAATATTAAAATCATTTTATCTCTGTTTCATCCCACATTATAAGGCAGGGAATGATTCTGTCACTATAATTATCAATAAAATTCATCTCATTTGCAAGAATTTTGTCCTTTCCCATTTTCTTTCCTTTGACAGTCTATAAATTGTCTCAGTACATTATCCCTACTTCAGTTAAGGTTATTTCCCTTTTTCTATTACGGTATTCAGGTATGTTTTGTCTGCTATTATTTATCATAACACATTTTAATTCTGGGTCCGCCCATATTTCTGATTTCTTTTTCCTGTACTACTTGTAAAAAAAAATGACTTCTGATCTTCTCACTTCTCTTAAATCCAAAGTTCTTAATTATAAGTAGGTATAGAATCTGACCATTTCATTGTGTCTTTCAATATAGTGGTGGCCAAGCACTTAAAAACTGAAATAGGTATTATTATATTATAAATTACTTTTAGGCTATTTCTCCTTCATACTAGGTGTTAGGGCATTAAATTCATTAAAAACATAGGTATGAAGGTAAGTTACATTATCTATGAATTTCATTCGGGATACTAAAGATATAGTGTTATAAATTATTTGTTATTAAATGGGGGTATTGGGACTGAAAGGATTGAGAACTGCTGCTTGGGCAGAAGAAACAAGAAGATGACAAGGCAAGTATTATAGTAAGTGTGGCTAATGCTTATGAGTGTGGGGAGGGCTCGAGGTGAGGGTGGAGAAGTGCTTTTCACTATGCAGGATATAATCCATGAGTTGGTCGTCAATCAATCCACTGTGTTACTGCCTATATTTTTAAAGGATAGAGAGGAAGGGAGGGAGGGAGGAAGGGAAAAGGAAGGAGGGAAGATCAGAGGGAATCTGATTCAGTTGAGTGGCGGTCAGGGATTTGGGGTGTTTTTTCTTATGCTTCACAGATGACTCCGAAGCAGCACTGTCCAATGGAAATGTAATTTAAAAAAAGTAAAAAGAAAATGGTGAAATAAACCAATATTACTCTCTTTAACTGAAAATATCCAAAATATTATAATTTCAACAAGTAATCAATACAAAAAATATGAGATATTTTGCATTCTTTTTTTCATACTAAGTCTTTGAAATCCAGTGTCTATTTTATCTTTATAGCACATCTCAATTTGGATTAACCATATTTCAAGTGCTTCCTAGACATGTGTGGCTAATGGCTACCGTATGGAACAACACAGCTCTGAAAACATCCATATTTGTCAACCAACATAATTTCTGAAGAACGAAATTAGGTTTTCAGTCAAGCATCAGTGCAGGAGAGTCATTCTACTTGATATCTCCATTCTGAAGAACAGCTAAATTCCTTCTTAAGAAATTTACAAAATTTCTTAGCTTCAGAATAAAAAAGAAAGCATGTGGTTTCAAGTTCCAATACAGTATTCCTGTATGTCAGATATGCTTCCCCCTATATAATCTTACCATGAGTATTAGCATTCAATGGTACTGTATCATACAGCTGCTCATCTGGTTTTGCTCACTTATTTTTAAGCTTGGTTTAATTTTTATTCGAAAAACTGAGGTATACGACAAGGTTTCATCATTAAGAGTTCTAAAGAATGCATTCCTCTTCATTGATACTTAAGTAGTCCCACGGACATGTTTACAAACTTACAGGTGTCAGCTCAGCCTGTTCTTCTGTGAAGTCAATATGACGCTTGGCCTGCTTGCTGGGACATCTCAGAGAAATAGCATGCTGTGAAAATGCAGGAAGGAAGAAAATGATAGGTAAAGGAGGTGGAAAAGGGCAGTTCTCATTATCATGCAGGAAGAGAAAAAGATCACTGAAATGAATTGTTGAAACAAAACAGTAATGAAAAGTTGCATGCATCTTTCACTATACTATGCAAAAATAATAAAGGTAAGAACCAGATGATCCTAACCCTTGACAATTTAAGGATAAACTCACTCTAGTTCTGGAGAGTAGAGCTCTGTGGGAGAACTATGCAGAAACACTGCATGCTTCCGAACCTCAACTGGGTCTTGACTGTTATTTGGCAGTACTGTTAATCTTTTCTCCTCATTGCCTAACTCATTCCCTCATAGCTTGTTCTAAATAGTTTCCAAGTTCATATGACCTCACTTCCTTCCATCACTAAGATAATCACATCCATCAGGAGGATCTTCATCACTAAAATGTATTCTATAACCACACCAAGATTCTCATCCTTCTCTCTAGTTCTATCTGAATAAATATGCTTTTTTCTCCTCCAAAACTAAGCATGTCCTAGATCTCACTCATTCTCCCTCTAATATCTCAGTCTCTCACCTTCAGCTAGTCCAGCTTATTGAGAGTGGGAAGGACAGAAAAATATTTAATTCTCCTGGGTACCCTCCTCTTGTTAAACTATTTTTTTCTCCTTTTCAGCGCCAAATTTCCTAAATTCAGCAATAGCATACCTCCCCCACTTATCCCTTAATTCCTTGCAAACCAGCATCTATCTTTCTTCTCCAAAGCCTTCATCCTTCGACTTGTAATGAATTCTGTAATTCATTCTCAAAGTCACCAAGGACCTTTAATCAAGAAGGTTTTCTGTCTTTCCTGTCATAGTACTCACCTCATGTACTGAAATTGCTGGTTTGGCTGTCTGTACTGACACCCGTCTCTTCATACAGTAAGTTATAACCTCATAAGGACATTGGTATTACGTTCACGGTTTTATCCCTGACATCCCAGCTCAGTGCCTAGGTGCTCAAATATTTATGGAATGTATGAATAACTGTTTCTTCTTGGCCTTCACGCCACATGCTGGGCCAGATCAAGCCTATGTTTGCATTCCCCTCTCTACATTTTCTCATTAAACGTATTCTACAGCACTGTGTCAATCATTACATCAATCATACATCAATGTGAGGCCAATCAAATCTATATTGCCAATACACTCATTCCTAGAAATAAAGTCTGAAGTGTTAAGGGATAAGGGAGCATGATAAATGCAACCAACTCACAAATAGTTCAGGGAAAAAATGTATATATGAAAAGAATGATAAATCATTGCAAATGGCAAAATGTTAAAAATCAGTGAATCTGAGTAACGTGTTTCATGAGTTCTTGGTACTATTCTTTCAAGTTTTTGTAAGTTTGATATTATTTCAAAATAAAGTTTTTAAAAATCTATGCTCTCTAGACTCAATCTCATACAAGCTCCCATCATATTTTCAAATATTTATTGGTTAATTTTTTTAAAAAAATCTAAATGTAGGGGCTGGCCCCGTGGCCGAGTGGTTGGGTTCGCGCGCTCTGCTGCAGGCGGCCCAGTGTTTCGTTGGTTCGAATCCTGGGCGTGGACATGGCACTGCTCGTCAGACCACGCTGAGGCAGCGTCCCACATGCCACAACTAGAAGAACCCACAACGAAGAATACACAACTATGTACCAGGGGGCTTTGGGGAGAAAAAGGAAAAAATAAAATCTTTAAAAAAAAAAAAAAAAAAAAAAATCTAAATGTAAAGGGTTCAACAAGAGATGACTGGCCTATGTACCATGTTAAAGAGTATGATGGAACATTATAGTTATTAAAATTCAACACATCCTTGGGGCTGGCCCCGTGGCCGAGTGGTTGGGTTCGCGCGCTCCGCTGCAGGTGACCCAGTGTTTCGTTGGTTCGGGTCCTGGGCGCGGACATGGCACTGCTCGTCAAAGCCACGCTGGGGCGGCGTCCCACATGCCACAACTAGAAGGACCCACAACAAAGAATATACAACTATGTACTGGGGGCTTTGGGGAGAAAAAATAAAATAAAATAAAATCTTTAAAAAAAAAAAAAAAAAATTCAACACATCCTTACCAAAAATGAAAATACATATGTGAAGTGACAAAAACAATAGAAAATACTACATATGCAGACAAAGATTAAATGCTGTTACATTAATAAAGATGAAAAGGGATCATGGAATGATACCAATAGTTCATTTAATGTTAATTAGGTTCCATTTCCACAAAATATTTAAATACTTTCCTACAAAAAATTATCTCCCTCAAATCTAATTTTTACCTACTCTTCATTAGTACTTTCATAAATCTAAAAGCCATGTTCAAAATATGTAAAAGAAAATGAATTTGAGGGTCAATTCTCCAAATAAATTTGCTCTAAACATTCTCAGTTCCAAAAACTTTCATTTGTTATAAAGCTATCAAATTTTTCATCAATCTCTCAAAAACTCTCCACAAAATCTCCACAAAGTAAGTTATGGATCACTACATTTTTTTTTGAGGAATATTGGCCCTGAGCTAACAGGGCCTGTTGCCAGTCCTCCTCTTTTTGCTTGAGGAAGACTGTCACTGAGCTAACATCTGTGCCAATCTTCCTCTATTTTATGTGGGATGCCACCTCAGCATGGCTTGATGAGCAGTGCTAGGTCCATGCCCAGGATCCAAACTTGCGAACCCTGGGCTGCTGAAGCATAGTGTGGGAACTTAACTACTATGCCACCAGGCCGGCCCTGATCACTACTTTCTTGAATTGAATCTGTAACATGTTAAAATGAAGTACCATTTAGGAGCCAGAATCTTTGCGTGGGGGGAGTGGGGGGCGAGTATAGAAAAGCACTGATGTGAACATGGGAACCAAACCATAATCAAGAAATGGCCTGATACCAAAGTTGTGGTTACAAAATAAAACACTTTCTTTTGATGGCCAACACCTTAAATTACAACTGGAAAAAGGAAATGGAGGTTTGTGAACTCACATTAGCATTTCAATAAACCAGATTTACATTCATCTTTTACTGACACGTGTATGTGCTCTCATAAATATTAAAACTAAGCATAGGATGATGTAAGAATGCAGACCCTGGGGTCAAGCGCCTGGGTTCCAGCCCCAGCTTAGCCATTTACTGACAATGCGACTTGGGGCTTATTTAACCTGTTTCCTTACGTGTAAAATGGGGTAATAGCATTTATCTCCAAAGGCTGCTATAAGAATTAAACGAGTGATAATAACATTACTACCATTATAAGAGTAGGAAACCACTAGCTCTCATCTTAATTTTATTTAAGCCTCAATTCATTTCAATTAGAGCTAGAAAGAGTTGTTAAATTTTAACAGTGTACTCAGGAATAAACTAAAACACCACAAGATGGGGATGTTACTGCAGAAATCTCTTTGCCGTTTTCTGCCACCCATGAAGTTCTGTCTCTAGGTCTGGATCTGAGCACACTGGCTGGTCTAGCCTTGTCTTGATTCGCCTTCAATTCCATGACGAAGGGGCAGGTGTTGTGCTATGAGTTCTAAAACCAGACTGCCTGGGTTTAAATCCTTAGGAACGTTGTTGAGTCACTCTCTGCCTCAGTTCCCTCCATTGTAAAAGAGAGGTAACGGTGCCTATCCCACAGATCCCGTGCAAACTCTGTGTTTAGACATGTAAAGCACAGTGCCCAACACACAGTAAGCACTGAATACAGCAGCTGCTGTTATTTTCTACTTTTCCCCCTCTTCTCTTTATTCCTCTGCTTTTACTGGCCATTATACAGCCAGTAAACATTTGAAGGCTTTTAAAACTATTTCTTTTATATTTTATAGTCCCTATTAATTTTAAAAACAGATGAATCTATTTCTATTCTTGTTCAAAAAAAGGTCCTTTACCAGGCCTCCACAACATAAAACAGAAAAGAAAAACAAAGCAGATCTAAAACCAAATAAAGATGCTTTTTCACTTCTTCAGAGGAAAAACTGCACAGATTTCTAAGAAATACACACGACAATGGGGCATATGTGCCAGGGTTGATTGGGGGGGGGGGGGGGGGGGGGGGGGGGGGGGGGTGGTGTTTGAAAAGGGTTCGTGAGTCAGAACTAGACTTCCCTGGCTTTCACCGAATCTTTTGATCTTCTTTCACCTGACACTATTCCTTCTGCTATTAACCTCACTATGTCAGTGACATCTGGAATTAAACACCCAGTTGGTACATGTGAATAAATTTCAGCGAGATGTAGCATCAAAGCCACTAGAATTTTAAGAGAAATGAGTTAATAACCCCAATCTTTTAGATATGTAGCCTCTGAAAGTTTCAGAAGCCCTGTGCTCCTGCCCAGTTAATACTGCAGAACAAAGGTGGTTTGCTGAGGATAATTCAGGGCTCCAATGCCAAAGGGGAAATTCCCCCCAATGCTACAATAAACACAACTGCTGTTTTCTCTCCAATACCTCAAAATTCCTGCACACATTAACTCTTAAAACAGTTCTGGAAGGTGAAGGAAGTAAAGGAATTGCCCTGAAGCTATGATAGGTTGTGCTGCATACCACAAGGTATAATGTTGTATCCATGAAAGATTTCATTTAAAAAAGCCCTATACATAAGAGGAAACAAGCATAACATTCAAAAGTTTTAGTAGCTCAGATACTTAGGAGTTTTTTCCATCATAATATTTATAATACAATCATCAAGTATTCTTAAGATTCAGCAAAACCTTTCCAATCTACCATAAACTACAGTAATAGCTTTTAAAAGTATTTATTTTAAAAATACATTTTCATTTATAAAATCCCAAATTCAGAGGAATCATTGAAGTTTAAATCCCACCAGAATATAAAGGTATATTTCAGCATTAACTTTTTATCAGTAAACCCTATTTTCTATAAAATTTATAACATGCAATTACTATTTGAATATGCGAACTGTTCTCTTATTGGAAAGTATTGTTTTATCAACTAGTATGAATAACAGTACCACAACGATGCTGGTAAATCAGCTGCAACATTTATTCCACACTGGTTAAGATATCACGAGCCTTTATTAGAATTTATTTCAACTACAACGAATTCTAATTTTAAAATTTAGCAAATGAACATTACTGACACATTTCATAAGAATATTGACTGAAATTATTCTATAATTCACTTTTACGTTTATCCATGGAAAATATCTTTATGCTAAACCATCCTTTAACATTCAGGAAGTAATCATTTTTAACAATCAGCTTCACTTTTAAGATACTGATAAAAATTGGATGGCAAATGTAGTTTTGGAATTTATATACAGACTTCTCAATTATTTGACCTACTTAATCTCTTCTTTGGAATGATGCCCCTACATCAAAGGGATACAGAGAGGCTTAAATGAGATAACGGATGGGAAGTGCCTGGAAGCACAATATTTCAACAAAAGTCAAAAAAGAGAAAGGCAGGGAAAAAAGACGGACTCCTCCTGATGTGAAACTGTACTGTGCCTATCCCTGCTGGCTTTCAGAGAGCAAGTAGGATAAGCCACAGTACTATTTTGTTTTTAGATGGGCAGTTTGACTACCCACATCCCTAAGATGAAATAGCACCAATCTCAAGTTGATTTTTCTAACTGGTATTTGAGTCACTAAAATTCAGCTGAAAGTAACTACTCTGCCCTGGGTTTCTCTGAAAACAGTTAGGTATAACCGCTGCCTCTAAGGAACCCATTTGAAAACAAAGTCTCACTATCTGAGTTTTCACACGCTGCTTCACTTGTGGCCCTCCATCCCCGACCTTGAAAGAAAATAGTTGCTCATTATTTTAGGGTGCAGACTTCTAGACAAAGATGGATTGGATACATCAGGAATCAAAGAAATTTTTTTAAAAAAATCCCTCTCCTCTTGGAGCTTATATTCAAGTGGGGGGAGACAGATGAGCAAAATGAAAGAATAAAATACATAGTATGTTAAATGATGACAAAGAAAAATATAAAGCAGAAAAGGGAAATAAAAAAGTAATCACAGGGCAGAGGAAGAGGGGTTCGATTTTAAAATAGAGTGATCAAAGAAGCCCTCGATGAGAAAGTGACATCTGGGCAAATCCCTAAGGGTATAAGTGGTCTATCATGGGGAAGGGTGTTCAGGCAGGGGGACAAGTGAAAGGCCCTGAGGTGGAGGCTCGGGTTGCTGTCAATGAACAACTAGGAGGCAGCATGACTGGCAGAGTAAGGGAGGGAGGGAAGGAAGGAAAACAGAGGCAGAGGCAATGGGAAAGCAGATCCGGTAAGGCCCTGCAGGCCCTTCTAGGGATTTTGGTTTTATACTGAGTAAGATACAAAAGTCTCTGGGTTTGGAAAGAGGAAGGGCAAGATCTGACTTACCTTTTAATGGGACCACTCTGGCTGCCAGATGGATAGACTGTTAAGGGGAAGGTGAACACAAGAAGACAAGTTGGGAGGCTACTGCAAAAATCTACATCAAGATGATGTTGGCTTGGTGGCAGTGAAGGTGCTGAGAAGTGCTTAAATTCTGATATATTCTAAAAGTAAAGACAACAGGGTTTGCTGTTGAATTGGAAGGGGAGAGGAAAGGAAAAGAGAAGTCAAGACTCCAAGGATTTTGCTTGATGAACTGGAAGGACGCAACAGCCATTAACCGAGATGGAGAAGACTGTGGGAGGAGCAAGCCTGGGAGAAAAGACCAGGGCTTCAGCTGAGACCAGTTACATTTAAGCTACCTATTAGACACCCAAATAGAGGTGTTGATTACAGAGAGGATGGATGAGCCTGGAGTTCAGGGGAGAGATGCTGGCTAAAGATACCTGTATCTATTTCCTTGAACCTAAGATGATTTAATGCTGGTACTTTCTTAATCTTTATCAGAAACTGTCAAGAGAAGGCTTCACATAACATAGTATAATTGCCACCTCGCTGACAGGTGCCACCTGATTTTAGAACATGGTTTCTCAACCTTGGCACTATTTTGGGTCAGACAGTTCTTTGTTGTTGGGGCTGTCTTGTGCATTATAGGATTTTAGCAGCACCGCTCGCCCCTACCCACTAGATGCCAGTAGCACCCTTCTATCACTGACAACGAAAAACGTCTCCGGATATTACTGAATATGCCCTGGGAGACAAAACAACTCCCAGTTGAGAACCATTGCTTTAGAGGGATTAACTGTGGGAGGAAAAGTGTTTTAAATAAATGAAATAGGGTATTAAAATTTGGGAGTTGGCAGTGCATAAGATCACAAAAGGAGTGGCTAGAGATAGAAAGGTAGTCTGAGGACCGTACCTTGGGACACTCCAAGGTCAAGAGACTGTAAACCTGAGAAGACTGTGAATGACAAATGAGGTAGCTCCACTCCCCCCACAAATCCCACTAAAATAAGATAAAGGATTTTGGGGGGTGTGGGTGGGTGTGTTTAAAGACAAACTCACAAGAAGACATGACAAAATTTTGGAAGCTAGAAAGCATATGGCTGAGTGGTAACCAACTCAGCAGGCCCAAGAAAAGCCGAATGCTACGCCAGCGCTGGAGAAAAGCAGAAGAGCACCCCAATTTACATTATGTAACCTCAAAAGTCTCCAGAAGCAGCAGAAATGAAGCTGGGACTAAAAGCAGGAGGATTGGTTGAAAGCATATTTAAGAAAGCATTTAATTCCCAGATTTCTTCCTTTACTTGCCCACCAGCAGTGGTCTCAGGTTCAGACTGCTATTCACTCACAGCACCCAATAGGCCATAGCTTGGCACCAAGTGCACTTAGTTCTGCAGAAAGACAAAGACAGCATGTAGCATGAGACATGCTATCTTCAAAAGGGAGCTATACAACCCACCAGGGGTCTTTTTTGGACTCACCATTGTAAGAGAAAGAGATCATGTGGGTAAGTACAGAAATCACCTTGGCTTAGGGAAACTTCATGCTCCATAAGAATCAGCTGTGCACTATAAGAGCCACTGAGTTCCAGTGCCCCTCAAGGGATGTGTTCATGCTCACTTACAAGAGTTACACACCGCACACCAGGAAGTCAAGGTCTGAGTCTTTTCATAGGCTTCTATAGTTCACCCAGTCTTCCTGGTCCATAAGCACTCATCAATCAGAGGTCAATTTACAATAAACAATATTACCTGGAAACACTCTATATTTATTAATCAAGTTCCTACTAAAAGAATGTCAGGAAAAGGAAAACTCCACGTCATGTTCCACGCAAAAAAGGGCTCAGACTTCCTATTAACTCTTCTTCTTAAAGCAGTAATTCTCACATGGAGGCAACTTTGCCTTCCAGGAAACATGCAGCAATGTTTGGAGACATTTCCAGTTATCACAACTGGAGGTTGCCTGTGTACTACCAGCACCTAGTGGGTAGATGCCAGGGATGCTGCTAAACATCCTACAATGCACAGGATAGCTCTCCACAACAAAAAATTCTCTGTCCCAAAATGTCGGAAGTGCTGATGGTTGAGATCTGACCTAGAAAGATTAAATGGAAGATCACATACTGAACACTGAGGATCACCACATATTCCAAGCCATCTTTCCCAAATGGGCTGCTAAAGTACTATAAGCCGAAGATATGCGCTCCACGCAGGCGACTGGAAGAACCTTCTCTGGAGAAGCTCACCCATCTGAGAGAAAAGATCTAAGACGAATCCTAGCGTAGACCACAAAAGATAGAAAAGAATTTTAAGAAGATGAAATTAATAGAACACTAATTTTGTTTGAACCAAGTAAGAGATTTAATCAACTGGGGGAAAGTTCAGAGTTGAAATAGAGATAAATATAACAAAAAAACTATATATTTTTAAATCTAAAGACAATTATTAATTCCAGGAAAAACAAAATACAATCTTCCAAAAAGGAAATGTGATAAAAGTATACAGAGTTTAGCAGAAAATTGCATGTAGGTAGTCATGATAACATAAACACTGAATAGTAACCCAACCAAAAAGACTGTGAGGTGGGGGTATAGGAGGGGAGAAGAGAACGGAGCTGTCTAAAGAGCATTATATCCTAATCTTCCAGAGTGAGAAATCAGTAAATAATACATACAACTGACAAAAATCAAGAAATAGCAATACAAGTAGAGATTTAATGACATGGAGGTTAAAACCCTAAGAATCAGCTAAGAGTAGAAAGTACTTATCTCTGGGAGCAGGAGAGAGAGAGACAGAGAGAAAGAGGGAGGAAAAGGGGGGCGGGAAAAAGGGAGAGACAGACAGACAGTGCAGCAGACTTTTCTGTAACAAGTCTCATAGAACTATTTGACTCCTTTTTTTTTAAAGATTGGCACCTGTGCTAACATCTGTTGCCAATCTTTTTTTTCTTCTTCTCCCCAAAGTCCCCCAGCACATAGTTGTATATTCTAGTTGTGAGTGCCTCTGGTTGTGCTATGTGGGACGCCACCTCAACATGACCTGATGAGCGGTGCTATGTCTGCGACCAGGATCGGAACCAGCGAGACCCTGGGCTGTCGAAGCAGAGCGCACGAACTAAACCACTTGGCCATGGGGCAGGCCCCCTAATCAACTCTTTAAACTCCATGTATGCAAAACTAATTAAACTATTTTTTTTAAATTGTATTTGAGTGTAGGGACAATTTGATACATGGCTTTGGGATCTAGTAAGCCTCTTCAGTTTTCTTGATTTAAATTAGAACAGACTAGATCCAGAAAAAAGTATACTGAGGCAAGTTCCAGGTTTGCTAAACCACTTTTTTACCCATCTGGGCAAGGCAAAGGAACAGGCTAGACAGAGAAGACCTTAACTGCTTTCAATGCTTTAATCCTGGCTTACTCACCAAACCTTATACTAAAGTCTTACGTTAAACATTACACCAGGGAACACTGGTATCCTTGCCCATGGATACCACTAGACACCAGCTGAAGCGTTTGCTGGGACAGCAGTTCTCACTTTCCACTTTATTTGCTCTTCTGTTGTTTGAACGTTTATAATGAGTGTATTTTACAAATAGAAACACACACATACAGACGAAGATCCTTAATCATTAGTTCATAACCTGTCCTCATGCATCTTGACCCAACTCAAAATAATCTGGTTGGAAAGGAGGAATACCAATATACAAAAAACAGAACAACCAGGAAAGCACATCCCTAATAAAATATTGCTCAGTCCAGTGGGTAAATCTAAAAGACATAAATGATGCATACTAAGTACCTGCTGCTAAAATATAATCCCCAGGTATCATAAGGTAGAAATCCATTTTCATGTTCTCTGTAGAATACATACCATTAGGTAAGTTTCACTTTAAATAAATGAAAGTTTATTCCTTAGTTGATATAATTTGGTAACTTTCTTTACAATCAATAAAACTCAAGTTCATCTCCAAACTACCATGATTCATGCTTCTTTTATGCTCCACAGCATCTAGAACAAAGCTAGGTACATGGGAAGGTACCAGGAGTTACTGACTGATGGAAATTAATCTAATGAATTAAATCAGTGGGGGAAATCAATAATGTCTAATAGTAGGTATAAATTTTAAATTTCTCTGCAATTCCTTAAACAATGGTTTTACAAGATTTTGCCTTAGTACTGATTATTCATAAATAGATTATTTTACCCTGTATCAGAGACCACTGGAAGCAAACTGAATGAAAGTCTGGCTTTATTTTGCCCCCATTGATTTTCTTCTTTCTTGCTGCTACCCTAAAACAAAATTGCCTTCTCCTTGATGAAAAAAACTCAATGAAGAATTCACCTTCACCAAACTCAGCTTTTGCTAGACTTATTTTACTACAGATACATTCCTTACCCTAACCCTATCACATCCAGAAAAGCTTCGTCTTGTAAAAATCTGTTCATGTATATTATATCACTTTTGACCCTCTGAACCATCACATGAGTAAGGTAGACCAAGCACTATTAACCCCAATTTACTTAAGAGAAATTGTTCGCAGAGGTTGACTAACTCATTTAAGGTCCTATGGGTAGCAAGTGGCAAAGAAAACACTTGGAACCAAGTTTTCTGATTCCAAGCCCAGTGGCTCTTTCCACTATAGCACACTGGCTCTTCGATAATAAAATGGAGTAAACTCTAAAAACTAGAATCTTGGAGGACTACAATGTGGATATGAGTCTTTTTCTTAAGTCATTATTTTATAATAAGCATACATTAAAAAGTAATTATCAGCTTAATAACTTTGCAAAATGTCATCAAATATAAACCACATTTCACGCTTTTTAATCATGTGAAACTGATATTAATTCAAGGATTTCAAATAGTCACAAGAATAAAAATAAAGAAATGATAAATCTCTTCTTAATCATCTTTGTGACACTGCCATGTCTGGTAATATTTCCTTCAGTAGTCTGATTTTAAAACTTAGCTCAGAGGTATCCTTGACAAATTTGAAATGTAGGAAAAAATGAGAAAGTTAATTAAAACTACATTTTAAAAAATACTTCCTCCTTATTTTAATACTAAATACTTATTTAATACTAAAAAAGTTCCATCTACTTACTTCAGTAATTGGCTGCCCCTGATGTGTCAAATCCAGCTCTTGAGGGCGCGCTACTTTATCGATATCCAAAGAGTCCATGCTGGAGGCTGCAGAAGTGATGCTGGAACGAGAGGAGTTACTAACAGAGCGTGCTTCAGCATCACTCACTGTGCCTGCAGATGCTGTTCGTCTGTGCTGATTGGTTACTAAGGGTTTAGCATCTTCTAGTACAGATTGCTGGGCAGCCTCATCCATGCTTAAGGAGGCCTGTTCTAGCTGTGCAGTGATGTCATCCAGGGAGTAGTTGGCATGCGATGGTTTAGTTATCCTATTAGACGAAGAAGACAGTCCTTTCAAGGTGCCATGTTTTGATGTATGTCGGCTAGGAGGTAACTTCTGAGTGGCTTTTGTTTCTGTGATTTGACGCTTACTATTTCCTGCACCGATACTGCTGAGCTCCTGCTCTATTGAGCAAAGATCGGCCATCAGGGCATCCAGATCCACAGTTTCTCCCTGATTCAGAGCTTCTGCAATGAACAACATACATGATGTTTCCAGGACACAATGAATCAGAATTTACTCATTCTAAGTCAGCTAATGAATGCAAGGGAAGAAGCAAAAAAATTCATTGTATTGGGCCTAAAATCCTATCAAATTATAGTATTTCAAACAGCTTTTTGTTTGTTTTAAATTCCAAGAGAAATTTTTAGGAACAAATAGTCTTTTAAGATTTGTAGTAATCAGAGGAGAATAAAATTCTGAGTTAAAAGATAAAAATAATGCAAAAATTGTATACTGTTCCATGGTTTTAATCATATTGCTCATGTAACTTTTTAGCAGAGGCTCTAAGGTGTTAACATGATCAGTGCCCTGGTAGAGACGTTATACCTAAAGAGCTGATGGCATAAAAAATTACAGATTAGAATGTCAATTCCAAATACTATAAAGTTGACTATGTAGAGTACATTAAATAAAGGCCAGAGGGGATGATTTTAAAATTACCAACAAGTGATTTCACTGGACTTTTTATTCCAGTACAAATACAACAATGCAATTAAGTTTGTTGTGTGGTTCCATCTGAGTATGTACTCTCTTAATTATTAATAACTCAACTAGAAAACTATTTTAGTTATGTTCCAGTTTGTATTTTTCTGTGATCATTTGAATTAGTAATAAAATGCACAAAACAATAAGTATAAGAACTCAGTCAAGTTATGCATATAGTTTTTATACTGAGCTGTTTGGAATTGTGTTGCATTGCTTCCACATTATATAACTTAGGATACTATTTTACATTTTATTCCCAATTTCATCTTACCATTCAAGTTGTATATGGAGAAGCGATAAGAAAAATTGGCCATGTTTGTTTCCTGGCGAAGAGGAGATCTTTTTACTGGTTCCATGGGCTTGTCAGAATCCAAACTCTTTAAAAAAGGAAGTTTAATAAGTCATACTAAATTCAGGCTTCAGTTATATAAAAAGATGAATAAAGTTTGTTTTATGATTAAGTGAATTACTGTCATATAATAGTTAATAAACCAAAGTTTTTCTAACTAATAGCCTTAAGGAAAAGTATAATTGGTTTTCATATTATTTTGTTGACAGTTTTTTCAATTTGTAGGTATATGCTTACTTAAGGCACTGTCATAATTTGGAGTAAATATCTTTCCAAATACATCAAGTATAGTGACTGAGCTCATTTTACATAAATTCACTACAAAGTAAGCTAGGTATATGAATATAGGCATGGTAAGACAAGAAATAGAAAGGAACAATGCAGAGAAGTCTGTTATCTCTTTCCTCAAAGGAATTTGTTTTTGGTCCAGCAAAGCCTCATTCATGGCATGAAGTACCCTGAAGATAAGGCACAATTCTGGACTCAAAATGAGTGAGACCCAAGATCTTAACAGAGGGCGGCTACAACTTCAAACAGTGATGGAATATCCTTGTTCTTTCCAAGCTCTATCAAGATGAGGCAAACTGGACCCCAGCTATACTGCCTGTGATAAGTCTAGAATTATACTGCACTTCAGGGTGCACTGTCTTGTCTTGTAAGTTATCTCACCACCTTTTTAAATGAGGCTTTTTTCTCTCTAACCTTTCTACAATAGGGAAAATAAGATGTTTCAAACAGAGAAATTCAGGAAAAGGGTCAATAGTTATTCAGTGTCTATTTAAATAAATTTCCAAATACTAGGATTAGTCTCTTGAAACTTTAATTTCTATTTATAATAATCAAATAGATTTCACATAAAAAAGAATGCTAGATAGCTTATTTGTAGAATCTTGGAATTAGAGTAGAATGCTATCTTCTTTATTCACTTGTCTCAAGATAAAATGAATCCATTCAGACAGTATCCATCGAATTGTTAAGGCTATCATACGAAGGAGATCCACCACCATTCAGGGCCTTATTTCAAAGTTTCACAAAACAGCTAGGAAATTCTTCTTTAACCTCAAACTGAATTCTTCTGTTGTAATTTAAGCCCTAATGCTCCTTCTCTCAGTGGAAATGAAGAATAATAGGTAGATAATGTTTTCTGTAAAATAAGGAATATAACTGAGGACATGTTAAAAGTCAGTCTATTTACCAGTTCAAATAAACAAATACTTATTATAATTATCTGCTGTGTCCATGGCATTGGGGCAACAAGGGAAATAGTAAGAAATACTCCTCGATGCCAAGAAACTGCTAATCTAGTAGGGTGGTTTTTAACTTTTTTGGGGCAAGGGGGTAGCGTCATTGAGAATTTAACAAAGGCTATTAGCTTTCTTCCAGAAAAATGCAAATACACACAAAATTTTACAAACGCTTTCAGAAGATTCACCAACCACTTAAAACTGATGTAAAGTTGAAAATCTCATTAACATTGTATGTGTGATATAGGTGCACTAATGCTACTTTGTAGTAAACTAACATAATGAAATAAACAAGAAACTTGAGGATTCAGCCACTAACTTAGTAAGTAAAATATTTTTTGAAAATTTCTGAAGTGTTAAAAAGCAACTTGTTAGCAGTGAGCCGTGTTACACAAGAGTTTTAATCTGCTTTCTCTCTCAAGGCAGATTTATATAATAAAAAGAACAGTCACAGCATTAGTTTAGAAGCCAACTTTTTTGGTGAGTGGCTCTTCACATTTATATGTCAGGGAATTTAAAAATATAGAGACGAATACAGGTGCCAAACTAGCAGAAATGGCACCTGCAGCAGAGCACCACAGAGTCACTCCTCAACCTGGAGCAGCTGGATTGATACCCACTTGTCTTTTCTCTTTCTGGCCCCGTGCCCAAGTATGGACAATAAAACCACACAGTCGCGGAAACCCTCCTTGCCAGCTGGCCCTCACATACTTCCCTCCGTGCATTATCATTTCTATTTCCTCTATTTTGCTGCTTCTTTCCTTTTTCTTCTCAGCATCGAACTGCAGAGCCTCAGCACCATCTCTATGCCAAAATCACCTTTTTAAAAAATTTAAGAATTAAACTGAAATGGTCTGGCATTGGCAACTACAGATATAAGAAAAGACCTTTCTCACAACAAATGTTATTTCTCCTGAATGAAGATGAAAGAAATGATTCTTACAAAATTCTAGAAGGATTGAACGCATTTTCCTCAAAATTCAGCATTAACGATTATAGTCAAACATGTCTGCTTTTCAAAAGGATCTACAAGAATAACAGGAGGAGTTTATCATGTCAATTCCAGGCTGCCACAGAAAGAGAGAGAGGAACAAACTAGTACTTTAAGTTCCCACCTTACACCTACTTTTCCACTAGTTAAGCAATTTTACACAAAAGTTCTTCCCAGAGATATTATTAAAGGATGAATGAAAATAAGTTCTGTTCTAATATTCTCATTGGCATAAAGTTAAAATTGCTTTAATAAACATAACCATCTTCATATACTGAATATAATGTATTAACTGGGTAGTAATAGTTTACCCTTTTATTCTAAGAAGTGTTCTGGTTTAGAGGATAGGGGCATTCTTTTTATTTATTTTTTAAACCCAAGATCCAATAAAACAAAATGAAAAAGCTTTGCCATTGTTTTAAAATGCAGCAGGGAATAAAACTTTGTCAGTATTCTGGACTCATGTAATAGAAAATACTTGCATGGGAAGATATTATCTATGTTATAAAATGTATTCATATTTACTAAGTTATGGAATAGGATTTGCTAAAATTTAGACTGTTAAATTCTAGGCTTCAAAACTTTTTAGCCAGCAATTTCAATTTATGAAACTGATTTTAAGTAATTCCTCTAGATGAAGTGAAATTCTGTCACAAGCTTTTTTTAAAAAACTCCTTAAAACAGCTACAGAAGATAATGTCTTGTGTTCTAGAGTTACTAGTCATTTACCTGTTAATGTTTTGGACATTTTCCCTTTCTAGCAGTACTTTAAAATGTAACCTACATCCATATCCTTATGTCTACACAGTAAACTTTCAGCACACAGTAATGACTTCAAATCCTCAAGCAGTTTTTCAAGCACTACTTCTAACCTGAGTGAGCTTGTCCAGCTCCCCCAGCCAGGCTCCAAACATTTTGTCCAGGTCCTGATCTTCCTTGTCACTGTCTTCTTCAGCTCCATGGTCAATTTCTTCATCTGATAGCTGCTCCATCTGAAACACAGACATTTGTGTAGAATGGTTACAAGTTGAACTTGAAAAATTATGCAGTGTATGTTCTGATGTATATAGCAACTCTCCAGAGTCAAATTTTCAAAACTAGAGACTATATTATAAAAGGAAATTAGAAATCATTAATGGAGACAGGGTTGACAAGTGAGTAGAAATGAGCAATTAAATCTCAAATTTTTAGGAAATTGTGAAAGAAGAACAAACTGTATCAGATTGTGACCAGAAAGTAACAATTTTAAAATTGCAGAGCACTCCCATGAATCAGAGGATATTACAGTAGCACACTCCACTTCTCTCCACTGATAGATCCTGTAACACCCCAAACACCACAGAGAAACCATTTCAGAAGACTTTGATGCAGCAAGCTATTATATTTATTCTGTGAAAACCTGCTTAGATACAAATAAGTACGTATCTTGCAAAACCTTAGTCCAACAAGCATTTCAGAGAAAAGACAACAAAATTTCTAATTTAGGTTAGTCTGTTGAATTAGTTCCTCCTTCTATAGTGTTTTCACTTTCTACCCCATCTGTCTTTTATCTTACTTCCCCATCACTTCCTACGAAATCCAAGGAACTAGAACCAAAACTCAAAACTTTAAATTCATATACAAAATTTCCCATAGTGGTGACTTCTCAAGTATAAGTCCCTTGAAAGAAAAAATATTTTCCTACTTCCCAATTAATAAAATAATGTGATATGGGACATGAAACTTGCATATTATGTTGTGAAGAGAGGAAAAGATTATACAAAACAAAGTAAGATAAATGACTGACCAGATACTTAAAGTTCTTAAAGTAAGATTAATCTGAGTAATATAAAATATTTCAATACTAAAAGCTCTGAGGAATCTTCAGTAAAACTTAGACTTGCTTAAACCAACATATTTCAAATTTATTTGACCACGAATCCTTTTCCCTCAACTTGGAGTAATACCTAACTTTCCCAAGGACACAATGAATATCACCACTGTACATTCCATACTCTTGACTTACATTTCTGAAATACAAATTTTGTTCCAGTGATCTAGGCAATATTTGGAATACATCCTTTCAGTTGGCTTAAACAATTCCTCAGAGATTAAAGAGATATCCTTAATCTCGAATAAGAATTTGTACACATCTTACAACAAAATTACCTCTGTGATCTTTAAATGTGATTATGAGATATGTAAGGAATCTACTTATCTGATGAAGTGTCATGAAGTTAAATTTTAAGCCTTATTTTACTATATAAAATTTTGCAGAAAGGGTAAATAATGTTGCAAAATCAAACTGAACTTAGTTTTTTTGTGCATGTGTGTTCAAGGAAGGTCCTTGCTGAGCGAACATCTGTGCCAATCTCCCTCCATTTTATGTGAGACGCCATCACAGCATGGCTTGATGAGTGGTGCTAGGTCCCCATCCAGGATCCAAACCTGCAAATCCCAGGCCACCAAAGCGGAGCTCGCGAACTTAACCATTATACCGCAGGGTTGGTCCCTGAAGTTAAGTTTTAATGATGCTGAAAATCAGATCATATCCCATTTTAAGCACTTAAGGGAAATAATTTTCTTAAGTTTACTACTATAAAGGATCACAGATTATCAATATCTCTAACAGAAACTGATAATTCCCATTTCTTAATTTTACTACTTTAAGGATGTATAAATAAGGGCATTCTACCTTGACAAATGAAAAATGGATCAACTAATTCTCCAATTCATAAATCTGACTCTTAAAAAGATTTGGCTTTTATAATTCACTTGTGTTAATACTATTTCTAAGATTTTTATTCATTATTGAATTATTTACAGATCAATCTCAATAGAAACCTGATATACTTCATTAAGTTATCTACCCATGAAAAACATAAAATGTTAGTGCAAATAAAAACTTCACCTGACCAGGTGACAAGGACTCAAATAACTGTTGGTAGTCTGAGAACATCTGGAAGTAGTAACACCCAGTCTTCATAATGAGGGTCAACAAGAAAAAGAAACAGGAACATAACAGTCAACTTCCTCTTCCTCCCTAATCTTCAAAACTAAACACACTGGAATAATCCAGAAGCTGAAATATTCTAGGAGGAATTTTACTGTGAGATAATGATACTTATGTCTACACGTCCCTTCTGAGCACATACTGTAAATGCCCATAAGAAAAAGGACAAACTGGAAAAATGAAACAATAGGAATATAATTTTACAGAGCAAACACAAAATGGTTCAAAATGAAGGAGTATTTTAAATGTTCACAAAGCCAACTAGAACTATAGACTCCACATCAAAGTCTGATGTGTTTTGTGAGCTTTTTCCTATTATTCAAACCCAATCATTATTCAGATTTTAAAAATCCCTTTAAATATTTTCATTAATAGTCCTGTTTTTATTTAGACAACTACAGACTCAAGTAGAGGTAAATATGGCTAGGGAACAATGAGAGAGAGTCAAAAAATAAATGGAAATTTTGTAGTAACTATTTGACATTTACCATTTATGTAACTTTTGCCAATTCTGTCCTTTCTTGAATTTCTGTCACCACATGGATTATTTTATAAAAATTAAAACACTTCTTCAGATACTTTTCCAATAAAACTTTAGGTCCTATAACATTTCTTAAAGTATCTGCACTCTAAAACAGCACTCTCCATTCTCGAGAAGCTGATGTCAATCCTTATTCTCCTACCCCAATAGGGCACCACTTGTTCACTACTGACACCAAGTGAGCAGCCCCCTTTTCTTATAGTCTCTGCACTGTCTCAAGTCAGCAAATCTAGTAAGGAATTTCACTCTTTGTTATATATCAATGCCCCTACTAGAAATGATGACAGCATAAAATGCAAATAAAATAATCCAATAGTCAGTCAATTGACTCTCCAATCAAAGGAAAGTAAAATTAAGGAAAAGAAAATAGAACTTGTAAATCTTGTTTTTAAAATAATTTGGATTTAAATGGATTGTTTCTACTGCAATGTTTCTCCTTAATTACGTGGAAATAGGCCCAAGGAAACTATAATACATACGAGAACAAATACTATGAAATTATTCTGTGACTATGAGATTAGGTTGGGGGGAATATATTAAAGTTTCACTTAAATTCCCTGCTCCACTACATCTGAGGGACACTATGTCCTGAAAGAATAAATGTACACTGCCATAAGGAAAAGGTTACTCCTCAAAGTGCAGACTTATTGAATATAGAATAAAATCCAGCTGGAGAGGCCTTGAGTGATCCTGGCCTGCAGGGCCCTCTCTGGCCTCTCTTACCCTCCCCTCCAGTGACACGGTCCTGCCTGCTGTTCCTTGGAGCAGGTTGGGGGCCTGGAGGGTGTGGAATCTGTTTTGAAGATAGACTGAGAAATGCCAGCAAACATCCAACTGGAAAAAAATGAGGAAAAGTTGACTCAGCTAATGAGGAGGTCTCGTCAGCCTGAATATTGTTTCAAAATTACGTGCTTATTACAGAATAATCATAGATTACAGCTAATTATGATTTAACTAATATTTTAAACTAATTTATTTTATTAATGAAGTAAAAAAAGAAATAATGGGGGAATGATCTACCATTGCTTATATGCTGGTGGGTTTCATTTCACAGATAACAGTGAATAACTGTGCTTCAATTATTACAGGTTAAAACTTGTAATATATATAAGTAAGCTCCACTACACATAACGAAACTATTCATTTAGTATGAAACAATATTATTCCCACTAAATTTTCCATGAAGTTAACTATTCAACCATATTTTCCCTATTAACTTTCCTCTTGGGAGATATTTTGTTTTACTATTCAATTTCCTCACTGTGAGATGAAATGGTGATCTTTATCAAGAAGGCTGGGTTTAGATAAGGGCTTAAGAATTTGAATAAATGTATTCCAGGTAGGGCAAATTACAAAGAGCAAAGGAGAAAGTCTGTGTTTGTGAGCTGTCATGAGATGGACTCAAATAAAACAAGAGAGAAGAGTGCGACTCAAAAGTCAAGGACTAAGGCAGGACCCGGTCATATAGGATCTTGGAAGCCAAGCCTGTTTTTTTTTTCCAGGAGGCAACTGGATTCTTAAACATAGATGTGAAGGGGGAGGGGGAGAAACAGTATTACACAGAGGACACGCTGCCTGTGTAAGGATTATTAGAGAAGGGAAAGACCATTAGAAAGCTACTGTAGATATTAGGTAGAGATAATCATAGACATGGAAACTGAAGTCCTGAAAGGAGATACAATTTACACAAGTCACACACTCAGAGAGAGGCAAGAAAAATACATGGTACATAGCCAGGTTGCCTTGTTTACTACTGAACTCCTTTTGTGCCTTTACAATAACTTAAAAAGAACTGCTTTTTGTAAAAATGAGTACTCTATACTCAACCCACGTGAGAACCTTCAGGACGCAGGAGTGTGGAGCTGCCTAGGTTTAGCAGGCTCACTGTTCCAGAGGCAAGAGACGCTCAGACTTTATTTAATATTTACTGTATATCTACTGTATGCCAGACACGGAGGAGCAGAGATGTACATGATAGCCTTTGTCCTTAAGGAAAATATGACATGGGAGGGGACAGACATGAAAACCAACAATGACGAAACCCTGTGCTCAGGGCTAGAACACCAGGAATGTCATGTGAGTGCAGTTTTAACTCGGTTTGAGGAGAGAGGAAAGTGGTGATGCTTCAGTTAAGAAGGGGAAGCGTGTTTTAGACACAGGGATCAGCATGTGCAAGGGTATAAAGGTGTGAGGAAGTAAGACATGTTGAGAACTCTAAGTGGCTTAACATTTCTGAAGCATAGGATGTGCGGTGTAGACCCACGGAAAATGGGACTGGAGAGGGGGTAAGGACAAAATTATAAGCCATACCAAAGAGTTTGGACTTGATGCTGTACAGTAATGTTTTTCCAATGGTCAGCTGATGACCTGCATCAAAGTGACCTGGGGTGCTTCTTTTAAAGTCAGTTTTAAAACGGCCTGCCCAAGATCTACTAAATACTAATTTCCAGGAAGTGGGACATTTTTAATAAGTCCCCCACTAAAGCCACTAAAGTCTGACAACTGCTGTAGTATGTTGTGTTATAATTACTGGGAGGACTTGCCACACAAAGCCATGCCATTTTGCATAACCATAATTTGGTTAAAGGCAGAACCTAGAATGAGTACTCCTGAAGACCATAATGAAATTAGCCAGCCTCAGGATCCCCTAATCAACACATCCCAATTACTCCTCCTCCATTATCACAGTCTTATGCTTCTTCTCAGTTATTCATTTAGAAATTTATGCCCCGTTATGTTTCAGTAGCTCTCATAAAAATGGTTTTTGAAACACCTCCTATACTGGCTGTAATCTGATAAATAATTCTAAAGAAAAACAGGCTCTAGAGAAGGGGGGCTATGAAGACTTCCAGGTTCAAGGAGTACCCCCAACTGTGCGAGATACAACTCTTGCAAAATAAAAGCAAGAGGAAGGAAACCTAAATCAGACAAAAGAAACGATAAGAAAAAAAATCTGTTAAATTTAGTAAGGCACAAAAAGAGGAAGAGGACCCATCAAAAGGAAGAGGGAGGAAGTCAGAGCAGAGAAGGAAAAGGAGAGAAATAGGATACGACGTAATATAAACTGAAGTGAGAATTGCGGGGGATGGAGGGCCTTTAACTACTCCTCTGAACAGGGCACCGAGAGGTATATCTCTTGATGTTCAACTAACACAGGATCTTTAGTTCTGCTGTGAACTAAATGGTATCATTTGTAAACTGCCCAATGGTAACTGGGAATTTAATAAACCCACTGAATTTACATGAGCTCTTTACAGAATCAAGATATTAAGCATGTTGTGTGTAGAGCAACATTTTCCTCAGGTTTTACCTTTTAATTTTGTTGGACGGTCTTTTTTTAAGACACTGCTAAACACTTTTTTAAGTTATCAAATGTACAAATTATTTTGCTAGTAACTTCCTGCACAGTTTTGTTCAGTAAATTCTTCTCTACCTAAAAATCAGATAAAAGTTTATGCATATTTTTAATTTTATTATTTCTTCTTTTATATAGTTATTACATTTACATAGGTAACTTAGTTTGGCACATAATATGAGAGTGAGAACCTACACTGATTTTTCCCAAAATTTAAAATATTCCATACTCGGTATGTTTCTTTTATTTATTTTATTTATGTTCTACGTATATAACAACAGTTTCTTTTTCTGAGGATCCTTTTCCACTGTGTGATTATTTTTAAATAAACAGTCTAAAGCTTCTGTTATTAATTTATAAAGCAGATGAGTTTGGGGAAAAAAAAAAGAAGTCAAAAGTTGCTTTTTGTATAGCCATCACTCAAGTTTTCTCCATAGGTTAGTGGCCCTCAAGAGAAAAGGCCCAAGTTCTACCTAGAGTCCAACACTTCAAAATACTTTGCCTACAAACAGCATTGTGCTAAGTACTATGCAAGATAGAAAGAAAGCAAAAAATACATTCTGCGACTTCAAGGAACATTAATCCTAACCTTGGAAAAGATGGTAAACATAGAGGTATCTTAACAAATTCTCTAAGAACAAAGTTCCTTTTGTAGGCCTGTGTATGAAGCAAATTTAAAGGTAGCTGTGGTCTCCTAAGTGTTGAAAGGGACTAAGAAAGAAACAATGTACTAGGAATTCAAAGGCTTTGCAGGAACAAGCTGAGTAAACTGGCCAGCAGGACACTTGCATGGCCTGGTGCTCTGGGAGTGAGCTGACACCTGGAACTAAGTTTTGTAGTTTCCACATGGAACTGAACTTCCCTAATAAATAAAAGAAGTGTACTACTCTTGGGCCAGCCATGGTGAAACCCTCCTTACCCAGAGGAAAGAGAAATACTAGGGAGGTGATTCACATCCTTATGCCTTCCTTTCATTTATTGTCTCTGTTTCTGACAACCCAGGATGTAACTAACACATCCTCTGCATTATCATGTTCATTAACTGTGAGGTAACTAAAGATCATATAAGGAAGCATAAAAACAAGAACTATTTTAACAGGTGATAGAGGTTATAATGCCTAAGAGCTATAAGCCAAATCAAAGGCAATTTTGTTAATTTAATGCTTTATTTATGAAGCACTTAAATGTACCCCCTAGTAAAGGAATTCCTTTTACAGGATGATGAACTATATTTATTTCTTTATTTACACTGGACTTTCATAATATTGGATATTCTTAATCTACCAAACCCCAAACAGGAACTCCTTATCTAAAATGAAAAAAAGCAATCTTAGTTCAATGCTCTACCAAGAAACTCCTAACATTCCTATAAACAAGCAGCTCTAAAGATCAATCTTATAATTACTTATTACACAGTACACCATAACCCATAATCTGAAATCAGAGAGCAACGGAAAAAACAAAAGCTAAAACAAACAAAACCCAAAGAATAATAAGTGTAATATTCTTTTGTTTATATTCCAGCTTTTCAAGTTTATTTCAAGAACTGTGAGAGAATAAATTTGTTGTTTTAAGCGACCCAGTGTGTAGTGATTTGTTACAGCAGCCCAAGGAACTAATACAGCCACTCTATATGTATCTGTAGAAATGGGGCTTCCAGGACTGCTTCGAGAGATGTTCATCTTGCTCACTCTGCTCCACACCTGGGACTTTTTCTGCTATACTACATAGGTATGTTTGGAGACATCTCCGGAGACAGCTGATGCTGTGTATGCACTCTCCAGGTTCAAGTGGAAGTAGAGGCTAGGACTTTACTCTTGGGTAGGAGAAACTGTCTTGAAATTCTTGAAAGCCTCATTAGAGAGGCAGGTGACTACTGTTTTCCTCCACTTTTGCCTATGCCCCTACCCAACAGCCAAGTGCCTGAGAGGAAATCCAGCCCCTCAGGGCAGTGCATGCTTTTCAGGGGGAAAGGAAAAGTACCTCATGCTGCAGCCTGTGGCTTAGAGGCATTTGGATCGGATTTGTAGTCATCAGTATAAACTCAAGGTTTCAAAGAGAGAGAAGTAAAGGGAGGGGTAGTAATAAAGATAGATATATGTGCATGTGTGTTCATAGATATGTCCACTGAAAGGGCCTAGCAGCAATGACACCCCAGTAGCAATTAGCATACCTAGTGCTCAGTTTTTGGTTTCTAAATAATATTCTACCCAAAAAAGTAACCAAAGATCCTTGGAGTAATGATTCTAGGACTGAGGCTGGGAAAAAAATAAGATGAGTCCCCAGAACAACTTCTTGTGCCAGAAAAGTGCTCAACAAAGATGAGGACATGTCATTAGGACGAAAACGCCAGCCTGAAGGGAGTCCCAGGGGCCTAATCTGGGACAATTTAAGCATCAAAATAAATGATGACAGAACCATAACTCATTGAATAAGAATCCATGAATCCAAACTGATATACATAAATACATGAGGAAGAAATCTCTTCCTTATAGTACAATGTCAACTAATTAATGTAGATGAAATGACAGAGGATCATCATTTTGCAACCATTGTAGCAACATTTGATTCAGGCGAGAATCAATAGATGCTAAACTAGTGGGTAAAAATTTGTTGAGACTATTTACATAGTCTCAAAGTATTTTCCCGCAAATTACTGGGGTGGGGGGAGGACACTGTCTTAATCAAGTGATCAAAGTTAACATCACCAATACTGGGGCAAAGCAACACAATACGCCTCCTGTAACAATGCACTGAGAAGACACATCATTTTGTGGTATTCCTGACAAAAATGCATTACCTGAATCAAATCCTAGGAGACATTTTACAAAATAACTGGTCTATAGTTTTCAAAAATGTGCAGGTCAAGAACACAAAGAAAGGTTGAGAATATGTTCCAGATTAAAGGAAATCTAAAGAGACATGACAACTAAATGCAATGCTTGATCCTGGACCCAGAGAAAACAGATAAATATATAAACAAAGCTATAAAGGACAATATTAGGATAACCGACAAAATTTGACTATGGCTTGTGGATTAGATCACAGTATTATTTCAGTGAAACATTTTCTGATTTTGATAATAGTACTGCAGTTATGTAAGAGAATACCTTTGATCTTAGGAAATAATAAACTAAAGAATTTAGTTATAAAGGGACACAATGTCTGCAGCATATTCTCAAATGGCTCAAAAAAACTTGTGTATGTATGTGGGAGTGTGTGTGTGTAAATACGTATATAGGGAGAGAGGAACGATAATTAGGAAAAATGTAAACAATAGGTGAATCTGTGTGTTACATGCCATCAAGTTGACTCCTGGTGACCCTGTGAGGGAGTGACATGCACAATGTCCTGTCCTCAGCAGCCCTCCTCAGCTCCTGTAGACTCATGCCTACGGCTTCCCTTATTGAGTCAGTCCATCTCATATTTGGTTTTCCTCTTTTCCAGCTGCCTTCTACTTTTCCAGCATTATTGTCTTTTCCAAAGAATCCTGCCTTCTCACCATGTGCCCAAAGTAGGGCAGCCTGTTTTATCATGTTTGCCTCCAGCAATAGTTCAGGCTTAATTTGCTCTAGGACCCACTTGTTCAACTTTCTGGCAGTCCAGGGTATCTGCAGAGCTGTCCTCCAACACCATGTTTCAAATAAGTCCATTTTTCCTCTCTGCCTTCTTCACTGTCCAGCTTCTCCACCCGTACATAGTAACTGGGAGTACAACGGTGTGGAGAATCTTAGCCTTGGTCTCTAATGACACTTCCTTACACATGATCATCTTTCCTAATTCTTCCATTGCTGCCCTTCCAAGTCTGGCTTCTCTTGATTTCTTGGCTGCAGTCTCCATTCAAATTGATGACAGAACCAAGGTAAACAAAATCTTTTAGCTATTTCAGTGTCTTCATTGTCTACGTTAAAGTTATGTAGTTCTGTTAGTCATGATTTTTGTCTTCTTGATGTTCAAATGCAGTCCTGATTTGATATTTTATTCTTTCACTTTCAATGAGAAGTTGCTTCCAGTCATTGCTCCTTTCTGCCAGTTAAGATGGTGTCATCTGCAGATCTTAGATTGTTATTTCTTCCACCAATTTTCACTCCTCTTTCATCTGAGTGTACCCCAGTTTTTCTATATGTTCTAGGGACAGAATATACAGGGAGTTAAAACGCACCCTCGTCTGACACCTTTGCCTGTAGGAAACCATTCTGTCTCTCCATATTCTGTCCTGACAGTGGCATCTTGTGCACCGTACAGGTTACAGCATCAGGAGAAACAAGGGCTGAGGCACATCTGATTCTTTCAAGGCAGCCCATACTGCTTTTCATGATCTACACAAAGCCTTTACTGTACTAACCTTCTTCTAAAATTCTTTGGAGCACTCCAGTAGTCAACAAATAACTGCAATTAGATCTCATGTGCCTCTCCTTTCGAAATTCGGTTTGGACATCAGGCATTTGTTGCTCCCTATAAAGTAAAAGTCTTCACTGCAGCACCCTGAGCATCACTTTACCTGTATAGGAAATTAGAGCAATGATCTATACTTACTGCACTCGTTGGCATCTCCTTTTTTGGAGATTGGGATATATGTTGAGCATTTCCAGTCTGTAGGCCAGTTTTGTTTTCCTACTTGTTGGCATATTCTTATTAGGATTTTGACAGATTCTGCCTCTGTGGCTTTAAATAATTCTATCAATATCCCATCTACCCCTGGTGACTTATCTCTTCGCAGTGCTTTCAGGGATAGCTTTCACTTCACTTTCTAAAATTACAGGTTCCTGATAGGAATCCTCTTTAAAGGCATCTGTCATCCTCGTGTCTCTTTTTTTTTCATTGAGGTAACGCTGGTTTATAACATCACAAAAATTTCCTGCATACATCATTGTATTTTGACTTCTGTATAGATTACATCATGTCTCTTCTGTGTAAATCCTCGGGATACTGTTTACACCTTGCCTTTATTTTCTCCCCATCAGACAGTGTGCTTCCCTGTGGGTCGTTCAGCATTCCAAATCTAATTTAAATTTCCCTTTATTTCTTAACTCTTCTGGAAGAGACCTCTTGTTCTTCCTTTTCTGTTATTTTCTTCTATCTCTTTGTATTGGCCATTATAATAGTTCTCTTTACAGGTGAATCTAGGTAAAGGGAATATGGAAATTGTTTACACTCTTTTTACAACTTTCCATAAGTATGAAATTTTATCGAAATAAATTAAGGAAGAAAGAGAGGAAAGGAGGGAGGGGAGACAAAGAAAGAATAGTCTCTGCCCTCAGGAAGTTGTAGTTTAGTTAGGAAAACAGAGCGTGTCAACAAATTGATCATTTAAAATAAACTTATGAAAAAGAAGAAACGTATAGACTGAAAAATATTTTTACCAAACAAAAATATGCAGTTTAACCTAAGGACACTGAAAAATAATTGCGCATTTCTCTACACGTGGTTTTCGCTACATATGCATGTGTTATCTTTCTTCAACTGCATTTGCCTGGCTTACTCAGTTAACTCTTAGCTTATTTTGGTCGTCATAAAATTAGATTTACTTAATGCTACTCAAAGCTTAACATCTTAGAAAAATAATTACACATCAGATAATTCTATCACAGAGGCAAAAGATAATCATTTCTAACCTTCAGAAGAAAAAAATCAAGTAACTAAGGAAAAAAAGTTGGCTAACGTCAAGTAGTTGGTCAGGAAGAAATCAGAATTCAGTTCTAAATCAAAGACTAGTATTTAACCAAATGATAAAGCTTAAGCTAAATCAACTTCAAGATTTTTTTTAAAGACACTTTAAAAAAATTTTGTTACTAAATATGCGAACAAAGGGAGTTAAACAGTAAAACACTTGTACTCTGCATTATTCATTAACATATTCCCTGATCTTCTGCCAAGATCCAGAGGTAGGAAGTGCCAGAGTTGACCAAATATCCCTCACCCAACGACACTGAGATACCTGCTTTCTGTTTCATCTATCTCAAAAATGTAAAAATCCTAGGAAAGACATTTACAATACATTACTGATAGAAGATACATTCAACACAGTGTCCTATACAATCAACCAGTCCATCTTAAATAAAAGTCCTTTCACTAAACTGTAACTATCACAGAGGAATTCATCAAGTGTCAGCACCAGGAGGCTCAACTATTTTTCTGACTTCTTGCCCTCCTTTTCATTTTGATAACCACCATCTTGGTTCAGATCCACACTATATCGCCCTAAGATTATTCTAGCAACTTCCTAACTGACCTCTCTTCTTTAATCCATCACTGTCAGACTAATCTTCCTTAAAGACTCATTTCATGTCATGATTCTGCTCAAATACCCACAAGGGCTCCCCACGACATTCTGAATTAAGTACAAACTCTTCATCAGGTGCTTTCAGACCCTCTTTGATGCGGCCTCAACCTAAACTTTCAACCTTATTTTCTACCCTCAATCAATCTAAACTCCTTAGCATTCTCAAAAAACAAGTCATGCTTTCTTAACTTGGCCTTAGTTCATATTTTTGACCTGACTGCAACATCTCAACCTGTCAAAAGAGTGACGGAATACATTTCTTTCCATCTCTAAAATCCTAATGAAGTGACAGTAAACAATTACAAAAGGGAATAAACTCTTTTAAAGGCACTGAAAGTTGGAGATGGTGAAGGCATCAAAAGACCAGAGACTCTGGCAAATTTCTGGAAGACAGAGGCAGGTAAAATCATACAGGCCAATGAACCAGAGCAGGAGACACAGCTCAAACAAGCATTTTTCCTCAACACTCATGCAACAAATATGTACTTAAGCATACGCTATGTGCCAAACACTGTTCTGGAAGCTCAGGATACAGCTATAAATGTGACAAGGAATTTGCTACCACTAAACTTACATTCTAGTCAAGGGAGAGAAATACTAAACAACAACAAAAACAAAAAAAATCAGACGCATGACAAGTGTGGTGATAATTAAATTAGGGTTGTGTGGAAAGTGGCTGAGTAGCTGCTTCAGATTCGATGGACAGGGAAGGCCTGAGTAGTGATACTTAAACTGAGATACAGTTGACAAGAAGGAATCAGACATGCAACAATGAGAGAGAAGAGCATTCCAGGTAGAGGGTATAAATGTGGTGTGTCAGGGAACAGAAACAAAGATCAGTCTGATGGGCAGAAAGGGCCAGATCATGCAAGGAGTTGTAAACCAAGAAAAGGAGTTTGTATTTTATTCGAAGGAAGCCCTCTCCTTAGAATAAGGAAGGGCAATAAGTCATCCCTCACGAAGGCTGCAGGAGAGGTGGGGACCATTCCTGAAGGAGTCAGAGGGTAGAGTGGGAAAAGGGACAGAGGTAGGAAAAAGGATGCTTAGCAGGACAGCAGCCAGAATTCCCCACAATGGCACCCCCAAGGTAATTTTGCCATTTGCTTCCCAGGTTAAGGAAACTAGAAAAAACAACTCTCTCAAGCCTGGTAGATAGCAACTTAAACGCCTTCAGATGTCAGGTGGCCAATATAAATACCAGCAGTAGCAAGATGTAAACCCAATAGGGAGTGGTGGGGTCTGAGAACGAGAGGGCATACCTCAGCTAAAAACATATGAATTTTCTTAAAAGTTTATTTTGGAATTAGATAGTGGTAAAGTTGCACAACCTTGTGAATATGTTAAAACCTCCTGAATTTTACACTTTAAAAGATTGAATGTTATATATGTATATTATATCTCAATTTTTAAAAAACTGAAAAAAAAACAAACACGAGTGAGAGAATACTTCCTGTGAGAGGTCCATGAACTCTACCTCTCTGTGGCAGTTACAGCTAATCAGCTCTGTATTACATGGCGGTTGTTTGCACACTTGCCTTATCACCCTCCACACCCAACTAGGTTGCAGGCTTCTGGAGAGACCACGTGATTCTCATTTTTCACCCCAGATCAACTACCAAAGAATCATACTATTTCTTCACCTGAATTTCAAGTTTTTTCTGCTAAATATTTCCAATTTAAGATGATTCAAAATTTAAGATGACTCAAAGCTAAAGGTGCATTTCTTAAATAATAATAATAAAAAACAAACCAGTGGCTAATTTATCTGGTTCTCAATAAGTACTAATTTAAAGGAACCAACACATTTAAAATTATTTTTCCTATCAATAGAAGAAACATGTAGAAAAAACAAAGAAAATCCTACAATTCATTTTAGATTCCACAGAATATTTTTAAGTATTTCTATAAGTTTATCTGTGATAGAGTCAATAGCTGTGTTATAACATGACTCTTGTAAAAATTAACAAGTGAGTATGAGTAAGGGTTCCTGCACATGACAAAAATGTAATTCAGACTAGTCTTCAGCAAAGAATCTATTCAACCTGCTTTATTTACATCTCCATCTCTTTAGATTCTCTCTCCTTATTCTGTCCCATCAACTCTCTCTCTCAGTATCCCTCAAAAGAGCTACTCTCAATTCCTACATATGAAAATCCACAATTCACACAGTTACTAAAAAAGACTTTTAGAATTAACCAGAATTCTGGATAGAAACTCAAGGTTGGGGAGAAACGACTTTACTAGTAAATCCCACATATAGTAGTTCTTCCTCCATCTTTGCGTATCTTACTATTTTATTCTGGCAGGAGTCAGAAAACCAACCAGAGATGGCTCATTATTCCTGATACTAACCAGATACAAATGGAAATAGATAATACTGAATGGCTAAGAATAGCTTTGGGTGAAAAGGATAGGGTCTATAAAGTTACTGAAATTTTTGGAATGAGTTTGTTGGGTGTTTAAACAATAGATGCTTAACATTTAAACACATATTCTGGTTAATAAGAAAACTCAAGCAAGTAAATCTTTCATTTTCATGAAATAAGTTTGAATTAGTGAGAACAGAACCTCCATTATCTTATACCACTGAAAGGATCCAATTAAGGAAAGTCTGCAAGATCTTCCTAGAAGAAGCCACGTGGAACTAAAGGAGTCAGGTGAGGAAGTTTTTATTCTGCCACTAAGTAGCTAGAACTTTGGGCTATATCATTAAATCCTTAGGCCTCATTTTCTTAATTGTCCAAAAAAATAAGATGGACTAGTTGAATCCAAAGGTCTCTCTACCCTTCCCAACGCATTCTTTTCTTAAATTCTATTATTTAATTACTGACTTCACTCTAAATCCTTTCCAATTTATCAGTCTTGTCTCTCCAACCTTCATTCCAGAGGAAAAGTACCTGCTGCCAGCTACCCTTCAGGCACACTGCATAAGGTCCTGAGGACAGGCTTAGGGAGTGGCTTTTCCACAGACACACCCTGGGGCTGGGTAGGCACACTGCTCTAGTCTGAAAAAGCAGGAATGCAGTGGTATCACTTCCATCTTATTATAATGAGGAAACAAGTTCAAAGCGAGTCCCAGAAAGAGAAAAAATTAAAAATATTTTATGGGCAACCTATTTTTTATTAACTCGCAATAAAATGTAAAGGGAAAATTAAAGTTAAACTAAAGTTTAATTAAAAATTAAAGTAAAAAACTTGAAAATTAAAAATAAAACCCAATAATTTCACTAATCTTCCTATAACTTTAAATCAACCACTAACAATGCCTGACCATTATAAGTTTTGGTTATACAGTATGATGGATAAAAAAAGAAGGGGGCTTTCAAAAGATCAGTGATTTTCATCTCATCACATTGGCCAGCACTAATAAGGGTCAGGCAGGGTTAAGTTTGGTGCCCTGTTTTTGATAATACCTAAAAGGTCCACATAACTGGCCTCATATACACAATATACAAAAAAGGCGACATTCTGGTTGCAGTTCATCATTCCACAGATGGCTAAACTGGCAGATACCGCTGAAGTGGTGTCCTTTCTTCCATCACTGTTTTCATACGCATTCCCAGCTGAAGAGAATGAACTTCTTCACTTGGTTAAGGGCTGGGCCTCTCCACTTATTAGACTACCTGACTCAAACACTGAATAGCTCCATGAACTTGTACTAGCCCTTTTAAATCCTCTAAACCTGCTTCCTCATTTGTAAATTCACCTCACACCATTATGGTGAAGTGGAAAGGAAACAACTACGTAAACGACTCAGCCCAGTGTCTGGCGCACAGGTAACATCTATTGAGGGCTTCCTATTTTCATTGTGGCCCAGCTCCTATCAATGAATATTTTCTCTGCTTCTCTATTTGAGTGAGTGGTTGATGAAAACATTAAAAATGGTTTAAACACCATTAGCAGAGTTATTTAAAATCAGATTTAATAGTTTCGGCATATAAATAAATGCTATACTTCTACAGTATTCTTTCAGAGACTGTCACAACGAGAAACGCCTTTGGCTTTGTTAAACTACGTCTGAAACAGATAAGCAAAATAGAAACAGCTATATGAAAAAAGATCCTTTGTATTTAACCTCTACATTTTAGAGCAAAATGATCATCTTGAACATCTCCAAGATATCTGTTTAAATGATTACAGATAATGTTCACAACCAGTTGAGTAGAAGAGTTTCTCAGCAATACAAAACATACTCAAGATCCAATTTTAGTTCCACTTTCACCGTGAAACTACCCTGATAACTTCAGCAATGTTGTTTTAAATGTTTTTTCTTTACTGTAATATAGCACTATTTACCACTCCTGTATAGACTATCATTGTTTACTACTGATATTATATATTTTGAATACAAAGAGTGGAGGGAAGTTTCAAAACATTAGTGACTCAATGCCGCGGGGCGGGCAGTGGTTAATGCATGTGAAGTATAGGGAGAAGGCTTGAAACCTCTTCAACACTTGCCATGAATCTTTTTAAATATATGCCTGAGGTCCATCCAGTACATTTTGATTAGTGGGAGAATCAGATGGAGTCTGCATATTTGTGTATTTTAAAAGCTCCAAAGAAAGTGAGAGCAGGATTAAACACTACTTTTTAACCTTCCTTCTTAAAGATGGTGGCATTTGAGTTATCAGTGACTTCCTCACCATCTGTAATGAAACTTTTTCAGATAAAAGAAGAAAGATAAAATTTTGTTCACCAGAATTTTAGCTGGGGATCAATAAAACTACCTGATACGGTAAGATGGATGGTATGTTCAAGATGACTGCAACAATATCCCCAGTCTCACATGTTCTCCTTACAAGAAGCAAGAGCTTCTGCCTTAACACTTTTCCTGTTGAGAGGGAGAGTCTATTCCCTTCCTTGGAATTTGGGTGGACCTGTAACTAAGGTGGAAGTGATGCTGAGTGACTTCAGGCTAGGTCAATGAAAGGTGCTAACGGCCTCCACCTGCTTCTCTTGGAAAGCTGCTGTTGGAACTCAAACATTATGCTGTGAGGAAACCCAAGCCACCCAAGGAGGCAAAGTACAGAAACCAGCCCACAGCCCCAGTGAGGTTCCAGCCCACAACCACCATCAACCACCAGACAGGTAAGTGAGGAATCCTCGAGATGCTCCAGCTCCAGGTGCCTCTGACTGCAGCTGCATGGGACACTCCCAAGTGAGAAACATCTAAGCCTGGCCAACCCCAGAACCACTCAAGACCATAATGAAATGACTGCTGCTGTCTTCAACCAGTAAGTTCTAGGGTGATCCATTACACAGCAATAGATAATGCAACACAGTGCTACTCTTTGTGAAAAATATATTGAGATGGGGGCCTAGACTGAAGTTCTGAGAAAGCTCTAGGACAAAAACGATAGCAGGTCTGAAGCAGTGGCTGAGGAAAGCAGCCATGGCTGATGTGCAGACTATAAGGCTCTGCATCACGTGACTTCTCCCTAGTAAACTCCCAAATTGTCAACAAAGTCAATAAATTTACCAGACCTTTGGATCGTAAAGAAAAGAGCTTGGTGCCCTCAATGGACAGGAGCAGAGAGAGATGGGACCACAAGGAAGTCAAGTTGGAAATCATGGTGAGGGAACTGACACCTAGAGGCTAAATACACCTACATCGTACAGAGGCTCCAAGTGAATACTTAGGTTAAAAAATTAGCTTTTCTTTTTGGTTAAAAACAGATCCAGGGGCTGGCCGATGGCATAGATGTTGAGTTTGTGCGCTTCACTTTGGTGATCTGGGGTTCATGGGTTTGGATCCCAGGCGTGAACCCTACACACTGCTCATCAAGCCATGCTATGGTGGTGTCCCACAGAGAAAGTGAAGGAAGACTGGCACAGACGTTAACTCAGCACAATCTTCCTCAAGCAAGAAGAGGAAGATTGACAACAGATATTCGCTCAGGGCCAATCTGAGGGGGAGAGGGGGAGGGGAGGGGGGGAGAGAGAGAGGGAGAGAGAGAGACAGAGAGAGACACAGAGGGAGAGAGGGAGGGAGGAAGGAAGAAAAAGACAGACAGAAACAAAGAAAGATCCGGAGTTTAGTATTGCTGTTACCTGCATGCATCTCTCTCACAAGATCAGAAGGACCAAAGCTTAAATATTACTATTAAGAATAAATACTGACAGAATTCTAGGTTCAAGCAGAATTAACTCTACGCTTATTTGCACTAAAAAAAAAAGTTGCACTGTACCGATAAGCAGAGGGAACAGCTTTTGAAAGGGTAGACAAGGTCACTGCTCTCAGGTAGTTTTATTAAAATTTCTAACAACAGAATAGAGCTTTTATACCTTTTATAGTCTTTCCTTTTAAAATTAATGTGCCCATGTTACAATACTTTAAATCTGAAATGTTTTTCGTTACACACACACACACAGGAGGAGGTTAAGGAAGACAAATTTTCTAAGAATGATATTCAGCATTCCAGAGTAAATCATTTCTACACTCGTCAAATAGCTGTTGAAATGAAAAAATATATATAACTGGATATTATATTTTTACTTGACTATACACGATTACAAAAAATTAAATAGTTCCCCCAAGAAGGTCACAGGAAGTAAAATCAGTCATGGATTCTATTAGTTAAACAATCATCTAAATTATCCACATAGATGTCACAACATAAGAGTTAATGCATATCCAGAAATCGAAATATATAACGATATACACCTGAAATTTATATGTTATAACCCACTGTTACCACAATAAAAAAAAGTCAAAAAACAAACAAACAAAAGACAATGCAGTTTGGGAAATTCTCCTACATCAAACAGTCTTACAGCCAGGACAGAATATTTCTTTAGAGGAAACACTTATATCCCACTGTGAATCAACATAAAAAACAATTATTTTATTCAAAACTCTTTAAAAGCTTTAATACGTGACTGGAAATTTGTTAATGGACATTTGAAAGAATACAATTTCCATGGATAAAAGTTTCACTGAATATGCTACAGAACCTCACATTCCTTATTCTAATAACTATATCTCTAGAAACGTATTAAAAATAAAATAATATCCATTTTATACCCATTAAATTGGAAAAACTAGTAAGTCTGATAAAACCAGGGGTTGGGGAGGGTGTGGAGCAACGGGAAACTGCTGGTAAGGACACACACTCCTCAGCAGTGTGGAGAGCACTGGGAGACTACACAGCCTCCTATCCCACAATACAACGTCTAAGTGTCCAAGCACTCAGGAGGCAGGCACCAGGAGGAACGTAAAAGGATGCTCACTGTGGCATCCTAACTATCTAACTATCCCTCAAAATGGGAATGAAAAACTGGCTTATCCTGATAAAAAGAATCAGATCTACAAGAACCAGTATAAGTAATGTCAAACCATATGGTTGAGTGAAAAATGCAAATTTTAAAAGAAGATAAATATAGTTTGTCATTTATATAAAATTCAAAAGCACAGACACCAATAAGCAAAATTTTATGGATACAAATGTTTTAAATGCACTAAAACAGGCATTGGAACAACACAAACTGTTACCTGGGGGAGGATTTTTGTTGTATCTGTTACTTCTCCTTAAACAAATTATTTGAAGCAAAATATAAACAATTCACTACTACTGGTGATGAGTATGGAGAGTTCATTATGTTTTATACTTTGGTTTAAAATGTTTCAAAATTTTAAAAGTTTTATTTAAAAAATTCAAAATATGGACAAAGATTATGAACAAGTATAAAAGAGAAATATTTTTAAATAAATGGGGAGGGAGAGGGCAACTAAATATCCTACAAGAAAAGAAAAATGGTGTAAATTCGAGTGTGTTTTATATCCCCCCCCAGATTATAATGCAGATGTTGTAAATTATTCATAAAGTATTTAATGCATGGGAAAACACTAGAAATATAATTTTAAATAAAAAAAGAACTAAATTGTGCATACAGTGAGCTATATAAACACATACGCACAGATACATGAGAGAAAACATACCCAAAATTTTAACTGTAGTTATTTCTGGGTGTAGGATTATGTTTTATTTTCTTCTTTATATATTTCTAAGGATTGTATATTCCTACTAATATTATTAATGAGAGGGAGAAAAAAAGAAGGTAAACTACAAAATGCAAACTCAAAATCCTCTAGTAAAACTTTATGCCCCAATTAAACTGACAAGATTCTGTTTTAACTTCTGCTTCTAAAAATATCAGACTACGTTAATAAATATAAGCCTCTTTAAATATTAATATCCACAACCATACAAGCCAAAAGAAATACACCAATAATACCCAGCTGTAAACTTCTGCTTTAATATTTCTAAAGATAACTGTTTTAGTCTCCTCTTATTTCTAGCATCGTCACATCAGAATAGATGGTTGCTTCATCGAGGCATTAGATAAGGGTATCATATGGAACATCTCCACACCAAATCTTCATTTAATATATCATAAAAATAAGCATGTGTAAATAACAATTTGGCTGTAAGGAATGATACAAATAGGACAGTGTGCAGTGTTTATATAACATAGTCTATACCAACTGAAAAATATAAAATACTGCTGAGAGAAATTAGAGACCTAAATAAATGGAAAGATATGCCATGTTAATAGATTGGAAAATGTAATACTGTTACATGTCAATTCTTCTCATATTGAACTTGGTATTCAAGGTAATTACAACCAATATCCCAATATTTGATTCTAAAATTTACATGGAAAAGCACGAGACTCAGAACAGCCAAAACAATCTGGAACAAGAACTTGGGGGATTTATTCTGACTTCAAGGCTCACTATAAGACTAAGTAATCAAGACACTGCAGTGCTAGCAAAAGAATAGAGAATTATGTCAATGTAAGAGAATGGAGAGTCCAGAAATAAACCCACACTTACATTGTCAAATGATTTTCAACAAGAATGTCAGGTAAGGAAGAAAGGAAAGGATTTTTCCTAGTTTTATTAGGATACAATTGACAAAAATGGAAAGCATTTGGAACAAATATAAATATGAAGCAGGGGGAAGCTTTGACCTCTACATCACACCATAAACAAAAATTAATTCAAAATGGATCATAGACTGAAATGTAAAAGCTAAAATTATAAAGCTCCTAGGAGAATTTATATGGAGATATATGCAACTTTAGTGTAGGCCAAAATTTATTAGGACACAGAAAACACTAACCATAAAAGGAAACATTGATCATTTTGATGAAGTCCAATATAAAAACTGCTATTTGAAAGACACTATTAAAAAGCAGTCGAGCCACAGTTAAGAGAAAATATTCACATATATATCTGATAAAGGACTTGTATATAGAATATATAAAGAACTGCTACAACTAAATAAAAAAAGATAAACAAATCTATTTTTAAAACGGGCAGAAGACTTGCATAGTCACTTCCCAATGGCTAATAAGAACATGAAATACTATTAGTAATCAGGGAAATGCAAATTAAAACTAGAATGAGATACCACTACATATCCACTACAGAGGCTAGAATGAAAAAGACTGACAATCCCAAGTGTTAGGATGTAAAGCAATTAGAACTGTCATATAATGCTGCTGGATATATAAAACGATAACTTTGGAAAAGTTTGCCAGTTTCTTAAAAAATTAAAAATACACCTACCCTATATAACCCAGCATGTCCTCATAAGTATTTATCCAAGAGAAATGAAAACATATATCCATGAAGAGATTTGTACACAAACGTCACAACGGCTTTATTTGTAAAAGCCAGAAATCAAAGCAGCCTTACTATCTATCCATAGATGAATGGATAAAGAAAATGTGGTATATACACATACTGGAATACCACTCAGCAATAAAAAGGAATAAAAATCCCACAATACGGAACAACTTAAATCATCATTCTGCACAAAAATAAGACAGACAAGAGAGAGAACGCTGTATGATCCCATGTATAAACCTTTAGAGAATGCAAACTACTCTACAGTGACAGGCTGCCCGGAGACAGGTGAGGGGCAGGATGATTTGCAATGGGGTAGGAGGAAACTTTGGGAGATGATGGAAATGTTTCCTATCTTGACTGCAGTGATGGCTTCCCAGGTGCATGAAAACTTAGCAAATCGTATACTTTAACACGTGCAGTTTATTATACGGAAATATACCTCAATAAAGTAGAAAAAATTTTTTAGAGAAACGAGGAAACCAAAAAACTTTATAGCAGAATTAGGGTTAGGAGTCAAAGTAGTGGCTACTCATGAGGGGACAGAAGGATAGAGAAGCAAATGTGAGGCGGTTTCTAGCATTCTTTTCTTTCATCTATGTACTGGTTATACAGGAGTATTCAGGTTGTAAAAGTGTACACTTACGTGCACTCTTTCTGAATGTATTTTGTTCTTTAATACGAGTTTTTAAAAGGGAGAGCATCTACCTATTACCTACCAATTCTACTCCTTTATCCAAGAGAAACGAAACATCTGTCCACAAAATGACTTGCACAAAAATATTCATAGCAGTTTTCTTCGTAATAGTCCCAAACGGGAGACAGCCCAGATGCCCATCAACAGGAAACTGGATAACAATCTTATGGCGTATCCACATATTTGTACAACTGAACATTACTCCACAATCAAAAGAAACAAACTACTGATACATGCAGTAACATGGATGAATCTAAAAACATCATGCTGAGTGCAAGAAGTCAAGACAAAGGAGTAGGTATGTATGATTCAACTAATACAAAGTTATAGAAGAGCAAAACTTACCTTAGCTTCAAGTACGGGGAGGAGAAGTAGAGAGGGCAGCAAAGGGAAAGGGTAGAGTCATGGAAAATGTTTTCTATCTTGCTAGGGGATGTCAAGAAAAGAAATGCTCACTATGGACATGGAGAAATTCTAGGTCTATTGACACCACTGATTTACTAAATTAACGTTAAATGGGTACTTTTAATTCACCTTGAATAATTCCTGAAAGCATAATGCAAAATCCAAATTTAAGATTCTGAAATAAGCTAATAATTTCAATTGTGGTGATGAATAAATTTTATTAAGATCTCACTTTGCTGAAACTGATCTACTCTTCTTCCACAAACATTACTTTCCAATTAATAAGAGAATCAGAATGTCTTGTCCCAAGTGCTTTATTTTTAAGATGGCTTCACACGAAAACATTACACACTATGAAATGGAACTTATATGAAATGCTCATTATCCACAACAGTAATTCAGAAATATTGTAGAGCGGTTTCCAAAACAGAGGCGACTGTACCTCGGGAGCTATGAGTGATGATCCACTGGGGTACAATAAGATATTAGGGGTTCTACCTATATTTAATCTTTATCTTAATACACATGTCTTTTAGGCATAATATAATGTCATATAATATAATATATATGTATCCTCAATATACAAAATGGCAGTGGCATCTTCATTATGGCCACCTGTCAGACAGTCACACATCACATGAAGTAATCCAAATATTCTAAGGGGAGAGTGATAGCATCTGCCAGATTCTTTTTCAATAATGAAAGAAAGAACCTACCTTTTCGTAAGCTGCTACAAGTGATCAGCGTTCCAGAGAAGATACACTCAACAGTAAATAACTTCCTTAATAGAAACAATATTTTATGGAAAAAATGTATTATATAATCCTTCATGAAGCAGCTGCTTTGACCTCAACACAAGAAAGTTAGGGGCAGGAGAAATAAGGTTTAATTTCAAAAGCAACTACTGCAGCAAAGAGAAGTTGAAGCGAGAAGAGCGCCAGTGTTACAGGACGTTACTGATGTGGCTGAGGAGTGACCATAAGTATTTTGTACCAAACAGGCTTACTGGTTGTCTCACGGCAAAGTATTTAAAAAGAGCTGTCAGATTTAAAGATGAGTTAAGCACTTATCTTTTACAAAAAAAAGAATCTAAATTTGCTGACTTTCTGTGATAAGTGACTGTTAGCATTATGCTACCTAGTCATTGCTTTTAAAAGCAAAAACATGGTTCCTCTATCTGTACCTTAAAGGTAAATGAAGCACTTTAAACCTTAGTGAGAAAATAACTGCATTCCAAAAGAAAACAATGTGTGCCATCTTGAAATACTCATACCTGCACACTCTAAAACCAGAGAAACCATTTTCTAACTCTTTAAATGCCTTCCAAACATAGAACTTCTGAAGATTTTGAACACATTTATTAAAAATAAACAAACGCAAATCCTCACATTCATTTGATTAGGAAGAGCAAACTTTGCTAGCCAAATCTGCATAACTGAGGGATAGAAATTAAACAGTGAGCATCGCCATTTAGGAAACACAGTGAAAGCCGTGCTGCTCTTGTTGGGTCTATGTGCCTACAGGCGCTGCCTTTTAGCCAAGACAAGCAATAAGACCAGGTACCAAAACAAACAGATTTAAGATCCAGACTTTGGAATTCTGTATTACCAAGAAGTAAAACCAAGATATTTCAAATATAATGCAGCATATTCATTACTTTTGCTTTCAAAAATATATTTTTATTTTTAAAACTTAGGATAAACAAAAAGGTTTTTGAGCCATTATTAACATTGATAAAGCACTCTACTGACAGATAAGAGGGATCACTGATTCTGTTCAGTCTCTAAAGTCATCTGTTACAATATCAAATAAACCAAATAAGGCAACAAAGAATTATTCTTTATAAATAAAATAAATAATGCTAGATTTTTGTGGATCCTTTCAGGAGATTAACACCAACTGTAAGGAATTCTTCAAATGACTTTTATTAAAATCTTTTTATTGAATTTCTATTATATTTAAGGGACTGACAGGCATTTCAGGTAAGTAAAACCTTAGTTCCAATACTCCAGAACTCAGGGGGACTTAAGACAGTACACAATTATCTACAACATAAGGCAAATCAAGTAAGGTCTAGAGGAATCAAGATGAAAGCAATTCACTCTGCCTTGGTGTCAAATAGTTTCACAAAGGTGCGTGGCAGTGAAGCTGGGTCTCAAAGGACGAATGGGATTCTGACTAGAAAAATAAGGGAAAGTAAACCATGCTTGGGAGCCATGGATAGAGGAATGTACAACCTGGGATACATAAAGAATATATTGTATTTTTCAAGTCACGTTATTAGTTGCTTTGCTGTACAGACTTAGGTAACACTTTTCTTCATATATCAAATTTAGTAAGATCCCTCTAAAAGTAATTTCCAAAAAAGCATCCAATTTTCAAGTATGGTTACAAAACTGATTTATTACAATTATACAATATCTGGGCTTATTTAATATGTCTCCAATTCTAATTTTTTCCAGATTTCACCATTCTTCACCGGGGGATTAATTTTTAAGTGTTACATAATGACAAGCCATCAATTATGAGCCTACCAATCTTGCCTTTCTTCTCATTTAAAGGGATGACTTGTTTCTTCTTTTCCAAACCTAACCTCTTCACTCGCTTTCAGATCCCAGTCCCTTCTGCTTCTTTTTGGACACTGCTCCCTCAATTTTCTACTGATTCTTTGTATCCACCACTTAAACTGGCATCTTCTCTATTTTGGAGGGGAGAATACCTATCTCTTTGATATTTCTCCATTATGCCCAGCTCTGCGTAAAGCAGAGAAACAATATGTATTTTATTAATAGCAAAATATATACTTTTTAAAAAGCCAATTTATAAATCATGAGTGATACATTTAAGACATCTGCCCCAAAGTGTGGTAAATATTGTGTCTTAAAACAATAGTGCTAAGAGAATGGGATGAAGCTTTAGAGGTCATATAATCTGGGAGTTTTCTAATATTTCATAATAAAACTTTTCCAGATGAAATCTTATACAGTATCCCAAGTATACAAGACTGGCAAAAGCATTGCTAATACTATTTTATGTTCAAATACATTACATTAATTTATCACAAACTCAAATAAAGAGACAAGTTAGGGTTAGAGATGTTAGTTACAGTCTTATGAGCAGCTAAGCATCCATTTATTTCTGTAAAATTTTGTTTTGATTTCACTCAGGTAAGTAGCTGCAAGGAGGTAGCCGCTATTGTTTTGATAGCAGTTTTTAATGGTTCACTTCGCAGTCCCAGGATATACTTCAATTAAACTGATGAAAAAATAATTTTAAAATAAGAATTTTTTCTTTCCAAATGAGTAACAATATCTAACAACTGCTTCCAAGGCAAACAAGAAAAACTCAAAACTTGCAATGAGCTATAAAAACATCTATAACATGGTATCAGGACTTAAGTGTCACATGTTCATTTGTTACTAAACAAATGACTTACACAGGACAAGTACATCCACAAAGAAAGGGGCTTGGGTCCCACCTGTCCTTTAACTGAACACAGTGCATGTGCCATAGTAAGGTATTGTTTAGACAACTCTACAGGAACAGATAGGCACAAGACTGAATTTTTTAAAAATCTACTGCAAACTACAACTTTTCTTGTCAATAATCTGTTTAAAATTCACAAATAAGCACAGAGCTAGTAAGAGAAACTTTATACGAAGGAATACTTGTCCCCTGCCAATTACTTTTATAATCATGTAGCACTATGGTTTTCAATGTGTTAAAATTTTATATGTATGTATAAGAGGGTGCCAAGACCATTCAATGGGGAAAGGATAGTCCTTTCAACAAACAGTGCTGGGAAAACAGGATATCCATAAGCAAAAGGACAAATTTGGACCCTTACCTAACACCATATACAAATATTAACTCAAAATGAATCAAAGAACTAAAACTATAAAACTCTTAGGAGAAAACATAGGAGAAGAGCATCAAGACATTGGATTTGGCAATGATTTCTTGGACATGACACCAAAAGCATAGGCAACAAAAGAAAAAATAGATAAAGAGGACTTCATTAAAATAAAAAATTTTTGTACATCAATGGACACTACCAACAGAGTGAAAAGCCAACCCACAGAATGGGAGAAAACATTTGTAAATCATGGATCTGATATGAGATTAATATCCAGAATATGTTAAGAATTCCTACAACTCAACAACCACAAAACAAACCAATTTTAAAAATGGGCAAAGAACTCGGATAGACATTTCTACAAGATACACAGTCAATAAGTACATGAAGAGACGCTCAACATCACTAATCACTAAAAAAATGCAAATGAAAACCACAATGAGATATCATTTCACTATTAGGATGACTACTATCAAAAAACAAAATACTAAACGTTGGTGAAATTGGAACCCTTATGCATTGCTGGTGAAAACGTAAACCGGTATAGCCACTATGGAAAACAGTATGGCACTTCCTCAAAAATCAAACATAGGGGCCGGCTTTGTGGCCGAGTAGTTAAGTTCAGGCGCTCGGCTGCGGCGGCCCAGGGTTCCGACCCCGGGCGCGGACATGGCACCATTCGCCAGGCCACGTTGAGGCGGTGTCCCACATCTCACAACTAGAAGGACCTGCAACTAAGATATACAGCTGTGTACAGGTGGGGTTTGGGGAGATAAAGCAGAGGAAAACAAAAAAAAAGATTGGCAACAGTTGTTAGCCCAGGTGCCAATCTTTAAAAAAAAAAAAAATCAAACATAGAATTACCATATAATCCAGCAATTCCACTTCTGAGTATACACCCAAAAGAACTACTGAGAGCAGGGACTCGAACAGACATGTGTATGCCAATGGTGAGAGCAGCATTATCCACAATAGCCAAAAGGTGGAAACAACTAAATGTCCATCTACATAGGAAAAAACAAAATGTGGTCCATCCATTCAACGGAATATCACTCAGCCTTAAAAGGGAATGAAATTCTGGCTCATGCTACAACATGGATCAAACTTGAAGACATTATGCTAAGTGAATAAGCCCGATGTAAAAAAAACAATTACAGCATGATTCCACTTATATCAAGTATCTAGAGTAGTGGAAATCTTAGAGACAAAGTAGAAAAGTGGCTACTGGGGGCTAGAGGAAGAGGGGGCGAGGAGCTATTGTTCAATGCACAGAGTTTCAGTTTGGAATGATGAAAAAGTTCTGGAGATGGATAATAATGATGGTTGTACAACTATGCCAATGTACTTAATACTACTGAACTGTACGCTTAAAAATGGGTAAAAGGGTAAATTTCATGTCGTACATTTTACCACAATACAAAAACCTGCGTGTGTTACTTATTTTATTATGGCGGCAGTACAGGAATGTGCTTAAGAACACAAGGCTAAGAATTATGCTGCCTGGTTTCAAACCCAGCTCTGCCCCTTTATAGCTCTGTAGTCCGTGCCTGTTTTCTCAGACATTAACAGAACCTACTTTATAGGATTATGGCAAGGATTAAATAAATACATGTAAAGCATTTGAAACTGTGCATGTCACATAGCAGTCACTTTTCATTATTACAGGTTTAAAATACATTTTTAATGAGACTTAGGTCAAACATCTGCAGAACCTCTGAAGGTCCTCCTCAAAATTCTAGAGCTCGGTAAAACAGACTGAAAACCAGTGATCTAATGCAAATTTCTCATTTTACAGGTAAAGGAATTGAGAGGCCAAGATAAGTGATTTGCCTGAGGTCACATCTCTTGTTTGGCTAATATTAATCGTCCTTAAATAAGAGTTTGGTTTAACAACACTAATGTTGACATTCAACTACTTCAAAACCAAGGCAAAGCCATGAGATTCTATAACGTATGTCCAAAATCTATGAATAGTGTGACAGTCGTCCACCACGCTAATCTAATAAATAACTATGCATGGAGTCGGAACCAAAAGATAGCATTTTAAATGGCAAAAAAAGCGCGCCATTTTTATTATCTTCACACAATGGTTAAAAACACCCCTTCTGAAAATAAAGTGCTAAAATACTTGTGAAAACAAATACGATTGATCAAGAGTTTGAGACACACCCAGTATGTGCACACTACCTCACTCCTTTCAGCCACTTACTTACTATATAATCTTAGGGAGACCTCTGAAGCTGAAGAATCAGCTGCTTTTTCTACCAAACAGAGCTAATATTCATCAGAAGGAAAATCTACAAATAGTTCCTTATTAAATTCAAACAGAAGAGAGCAGCAGTCCAAATAACACAAAATGTCTAATCTAAAACTCATGTGTTAAGCTTTGTAGACATTTTCGTACTAACTTGAATAGACTAGATCTGGTTTCTGGGAAACTCATGGACACAAAAAGCAAAATAAGAGAGACAATCTTTGAAGGTCAGGCTCAAGAGCTAAAAAGCTCTGGAGCGTCTCTACTTTGCCCTTCCCCCACTGGTCTTCCTCCTCAACTCAGCTCTCAGAGGAGAGCACCACCTCGACTTGGAATGTCCTCCCCCTCCCCGTCCCCATCTCCACCCGCTGACATCCCACCCATCCTCACATGCCGCAGCTTCCATGAATTTCCCCCCAGCGCTCCCAATCTAGAATTCACCTCTCCCCTCCCGGCTCCCCTATTTCCACCTCTACTCCAACATTTTCTTATGTAATGCATTACATTACGATCACCTACCTCCACTTCTTCTACCCCCGCCCCCCCCCAGCCCCCCCAGCCCCCCCAGCCCAGGAAAATCCCCGGAGCAGCAGGCGCGGGAGCCGAGGAATGAACGCTGGTCCAACACCCCAGCGCCCCGCAGGGGGCCTGCAGCCATCATCTCCCGCAATCTGTGTGACAGCCATCCGCGAGGTAAGCAGGTGGTGGTCCCCCCACCTTATCGACAGAGCCCAGTGCTGAGTTCAACAGCTGGTCCCACGTCACCCAGCGAGCCGCCCCCAGGGCTCCGGACCGGGGCTCCCCGCGGCGCGCCGCCGGCAGGTAGCCCGGGAACACCTGCGGAAGGCGCCCTTCCCGCCGCCGCCCCCCTCCGCCCCTCCGGCCTCTTCAGGAGGCAGGCTGCCGACAGCAGCGACCTCGCCACCCGGTGGCCCGGCGAGGAGACCCCGACCTCTCCGCCCCCGCTCTGCCCGCAGAACAGGAGACAGGCGGCCGCCGTCACGCGTGCACCTTCCAGAAGGCTCCCGTTCCACACCGAGCCACGTCGGCGCGCTCGGGAGCACTGAGGGCGGGCGCGCTCCAGCTCCCACCACGCGGGCGCCCCCAGACCCCGTCGGGACGGGAAGCCCGCATCTCCCGACCGCCCCGAAACCGGCTCCCGCCGCGCCCGCCCGGGGAACGGCCGCTCGGGTTTCCGGCGGGAACGCGCCGACACGGACAAGCGCGGGGCTCCGAGGCCGCCGCAGCCGCCGCGCCCGAGCCCCACAGCGCCGCCGCCTCCCGGAGCCCTGCACGCGCTCGTCCGCCGCCCGTCCCGCTCCCGCGCCGCCCGGGGCGCAGCCGCGCACTGCCAGCCGCCCCGCCGCATTGTCTCCCACCGGCC